>NW_027069154.1:0-132500 GCF_037157495.1 Lathamus discolor
TAACAAAGACAAAATGATCCTAAGGCCATGCCAAGCCTCTCTTGTGCAGCCCAGACTCATCCAAGTCATGAGTACAAGTAGTGAACTTTACAATCAAGTTGGATTTTATCTGACATTCCTTCTGAACACCACAGCTGGACAAAGCCCTGCTTGAGAGCAGTGCTGACTGACATCCAACCTGGCCTTGGACACTGCCAGGGATGGGGCAGCTCAGCTTCCCAGGGCACTCAGTGCCAGCGCCTCAGCGCCATGACAGGGAAGGACTTCCTCTTAATATCCAAGCTAAATCTCCCTTTTTCGGCTTAAAATCATTCCCCCTTGGCCTGTCACTGCACACCCTTGTAAAACGCCCCTCTCCACATTTTCTGTAGGCCCTGTCTAGGTATGGGCATGTCGTGGTTTAAACCGATCCACACAGCTTGTCCACTCACTCCCCCCCCTGCCTTCTCGCCCTTCCCCTGCTCCTGGGGGGACGGAGAGGAGAATCGAAAAGAATGCAACTCCCACAGGTTGAGATAAGAACAGTTTAGTATCTAAGGTATAACACAAATCACTGCTGCTACCACCAATAATAATAATGACAAAGGAAATAAAAAGAGGAAAGAATACAACACCTCAAAACCAGCTGACCAGTAACTCGCCCCACTCCCCACAGCCGAGCACCGACCGATAACTCGTCCAACCCTGCTATCCCCACCCTTCCGGGGTAACTCTCGGTTACATCCTGGGCATGATGTGCTGTGGTATGGAATACCTCTTTGGCTAGTTTTGGGTCAGGTGTCCTGTCTCTGCTTTCTCCCAGCCTCCCCTCCTCCCTGGCAGAGCATGAGACTCACAAAGTCCTTGGCCAGACCAAACATTTGAGCAGCAACTGAAAACATTGGTGTTATCAGCTCTCTTCCCAGGCCAAAAAATGAAAACACAGCACTGCACTAGCTACTAAGAAGGAGAAAAATAACTGCTACTGCTGAACCCAGGCCATTATCCACCCCTTATTCCGTACCATTCACGTCATGCTTAGATCCCACATTTTCACTATGCCATCACTCTTACCTCAGTACACTCTTAGTGCATGGACCAGTCCCTATAAAGCTGCTGAGTCCATCTGGTCCATGATGGCAGGCTCCATCACTTGTAACAGTCTCTCAGAGCAGGAGAGGCTGTGTGCAGTGTTCACACTTGTGAATAACCTGGGCAATAGTGTCCATTGCTAAGTCCACCCCTCGGTCATGAGTCCATCTCTATGTTGCATCTCTGCCCTGATGGCCTGAAGTGTCATGGGCCCACCAGGCTCAAAATAATTCACTGTCCCCTTCAGCAGTTTCTGCAGCTTGTTGCTGGGGACTCCATACAGCTGCCTTCCATCTCCGATGCTTCCAAAGCACTGGAGGGGAGCCGCGGCGGGAGATTCAAACTGGGCATCACCAACCGTTGCCGGTCAATTGCTGAGGTGAGTAGCTCGACAGAGGATGCCCTTAACACTGGAGTGGGGGAGAGATCAGCGTCCAGGAGCCTCAACTCAGAGCAGCCAGAGCTATCGAGGGAGCTTCAAGTCCTCAACAGGACCTGCCCAGGAGCCGGCAGCTCCGCGGACGCGAGCCGCTGACTCACAGGGGGCGGAGCCAGGAGCCGCAGCACCAACCCTGAGTGGTTAAAAACCTGCCCCAGGGAGCGCGAGCAACCAGGAGCACGGCGACAGAGCGGGACGAGGCAGTTTGTGTGGCAGTTCGTGCAGGCAGGCGAGCGGGATGGTGAGCACCCGTCCTATGGCCAGGACCCGCTCTGGGAGCTCTGCTCTGGCTGCCCTGACGGTGGCCAGCATAGGCACCCAGACAGAGCAGATGAGAGGGGAGGCTGCAGTGCAGAGCTCGGAGTGTAGAGGGTGCCTGCACTGGTCTGGTGAGGGAAAGGTGCACGATGGGCAGGGCTGCACTCGGTGCTCCCTGGTGGAGGCCCTCCTGCAGCAGGGGCTGAGCTGCGGAATGCTATTAGCGGGCTGCAAGATGTCAGGGTAGCTGAGAGGAAGCAGGGCTGCTTGCTCCAGCCCCATACTGTGGGGGGGCCTCAAGCTTCCCCTCCAGCTCATGAAGGAAAGAAGGAGGCCACCAACCCAGGAAATTGGGAATTAGTGACAAAGAAAAATAACAAAAGGAGGAAAAGGACAATTAAAAGCAAGGAGCTTCCTCCTAAATCTGTTGTCCCCATGCAGAACCGCTTTGCTGTCCTGCAGGAGACTAACGAGGAAAAGCACTTGCACCACAAACAGCCAGATTATGCACGGGTTAAGATCTCTACTGGCACTACAAAGAAAAAGTGGCGGGTCGTAGTAATAGGGGAATCTACTTTGAAAGGGACGGAAGCACTCGTCTGTCGGCCTGACCCCGTCTCGAGGGAGGTGTGCTGCCTGCCAGGGGCATGGATCAGGGGTGTTACAGAGAGGCTGCCTGCTCTAGTAAGTTCCACGGACTATTACCCACTCCTGGTGATCCATGTGGGTGCTAGGGATATAGGTAGTAGTAGACTGGGGACCATAAAGAAAGACTACAGAGCCCTGGGAGAGGTGGTTAGGGGCTCCGGTGCTCAGATAGTCTTCTCGTCAATTCTCCAGGACACAGGGGAGGACCAAGAAAAAGCTAGGAGGATTGGCCAGGTTAATAAATGGTTAAAAGGGTGGTGTCATAGTCAGGGGTTTGGGTGTCTTGAACATAAGACTGAAGTTAGTAGGCCAGATCTACTGGGGGCTGGTGGAGCTGCTCTGGTAAAGAAGGGGAAGAACAGTTTTGGTAGGAGGCTTGCCAGACTGGTCAAGGAGGCTTTAAACTAGATGTGTTGGGGGAGAGGGGCATCATTCCATCCCAACACACCCACTCAGTTGCCAGCACCTATAATAAATGCTCGGAACAATGTAGATATATTCCAGCTACTCCAGCCAACAACCCAGCTTCAATTGGAGCTCATCTCAGGTGCCTCTATACAAACGCCCGTAGCATGGGGAACAAACAAGAGGAATTAGAGATGTGTGCACATCTACGGGGGTATGATATAATAGGCATCACAGAAACATGGTGGGATGGCTCCTATGACTGGAGTGTTGGAATGGAAGGTTACAGGCTCTTTAGAAAGGACAGGCCTGGCAGGTGGGGAGGGGGAGTTGCCCTTTATGTTAGGGATAGGCTGGAGAGTATGGAACTCTGTCTGGGGGCAGGTGAGCAGTTTACAGAGAGTTTGTGGGTCAGGGTTAAATGGAAAACAGCCGTGGGAGACATTACTGTGGGGATCTGTTACAGGCCGCCTGATCAAGGAGAACCTGTGGATGAAGCACTCTACAGACAGATAGGAAAAGCCTCACGCTTGCAGGCCCTTGTTCTCATGGGGGACTTCAACCACCCTGACATCTGTTGGAATGATGGCACTGCACGGCACAAGCAATCCAGGAGGTTCCTCGATTGTGTGGAAGACAACTTTCTTCTGCAAGTAATAGAGGAGCCGACAAGGAGAGGTGCCATGATTGACCTTGTGCTCACCAACAGGGAAGGTCTTGTTGAGAATGTGGTACTCCAGGGCAGCCTTGGATGCAGCGATCACGAGATGGTCGAATTTGAGATCCTCAGGAGAGTGAGAAGAGCGTGTAGCAAGCTCACTGCCCTGGACTTCAAAAGAGCAGACTTTGGCCTCTTCAGGAGCCTGCTTAGTGAGGTTCCGTGGGATATAGCCCTGGAGGGCAGGGGGGCCCAAGACTGTTGGTTGATATTCAAGGATCACCTGCTGCAAGCTCAGGAGTGCTGCATCCCAACTACAAGGAAGTGCAGCAGAAGGGCCAGGAGACCTCCTTGGATGGATAAGGAGCTGCTGAGGAAAATTCAAAGGAAAAAATAGGCTTATAAAAAATGGAAGCAAGGACTGGCAGCCTGGGTAGAGTACAGGGATGTTGTCCGGGAAGCTAGGGACCAGGTTAGGAAGGCTAAGGCCCGGTTAGAATTAAACCTAGCCAGGGATGTTAAGGATAATAGGAAGGGATTCTACAGGTATGTAGCAAACAAAAAACAGACTAGGGACAACACAGGCCCCCTGAGGAAGCTTTCGGGAGAACTGGCTACACAGGATTTGGAGAAGGCTGAGGTTCTGAATGACTTCTTTGCCTCAGTCTTCACTGGCAAAGCCTCTGACTGCACCACCCAGTTCTTAGAAGGTAGACGCAGGGACTGTGAGAACGAAGACCTTGGGCCCACTGTAGGAGAGGATCTGGTTCGAGACCATCTTCAAAATCTGAACGCGCAAAAGTCCGTGGGACCTGATGGAATCCATCCGCGGGTCCTGAAGGAGCTGGCGAATGAAGTTGCTCAGCCACTGGCCATCGTATTTGAAAAATCATGGCAGTCAGGTGAAGTTCCCGATGACTGGAAAAAGGGAAATATAACCCCCATTTTCAAGAAGGGGAAAATGGAAGACCCAGGGAATTACAGACCAGTCAGTCTCACCTCTGTGCCTGGTAAAATCTTGGAGCACATTCTCCTGGATGGCATGCTAAGGCACATGAAAAACAACAAGGTGCTTGGTGACAGCCAGCATGGCTTCACTAAGTGGGAATCCTGCCTGACCAATTTGGTGGTCTTCTATGATGGGGCTACAGAATTGATGGATAAGGGTAAAGCAGTTGATGTCATCTACCTGGACTTGTGCAAAGCGTTTGACACTGTCCCACACGACATCCTTCTCTCTAAATTGGAGAGATATCAATTTGATGGCTGGACCACTCGGTGGATAAAGAACTGACTGGACGGCCGCACACAAAGACTTGTGGTCAATGGCTCGATGCCCGGCTGGAGACTGGTAAGGAGTCTGGTAACGAGATCCCTCAGGGATCGGTGTTGGGACCGGTCTTGTTTAACATCTTCATCGCTGACATGGACAGTGGGATTGAGTGTGCCCTCAGCAAGCTTGCCGATGACACCAAGCTGTGTGGTCCGGTTGATACACTGGAGGGAAGGGATGCCATCCAGAGGGACCTTGACACGCTTGTGAGGTGGGCTGATGCCAACCTTACGAAGTTCAACCATGACAAGTGCAAGGTCCTACACCTGGGTCGGAGCAATCCCAGGCACAGCTACAGACTGGGCAAAGAAGAGATTCAGAGCGGCCCTGCAGAGAAGGACTTGGGGGTGCTGGTCGATGAGAAAATGAACATGAGCCGGCTTCAGTGTGCGCTCGCAGCCTAGAAAGCCAAACGTATCCTGGGCTGCATGAAAAGGAGTGTGACCAACAGGTCGAAGGAGGTGATCCTGCCCCTCTACTCTGCTCTTGTGAGACCTCACCTGGAGTATTGTGTGCAGTTCTGGTGTCCTCAACACAAAAAGGACATGGAACTGCTGGAACAAGTCCAGAGGAGGGCCACGAGGATGATCATGGGACTGGAGCACCTCCCATATGAAGACAGGCTGAGGAAGTTGGGGCTGTTCAGCCTGGAGAAGAGAAGGCTGCATGGGGACCTCATAGCAGCCTTCCAGTACCTGAAAGGGGCCTATAGGGATGCTGGGGTGGGACTCTTCGTCAGGGACTGTAGTGACAGGACAAGGGGTAACGGGTTCAAACTTAAACAGGGGAAGTTTAAATTGGATGTAAGGAGGAAATTCTTTCCTGTTAGGGTGGTGAGACACTGGAATCGGTTGCCCAGGGAGGTTGAGTGCTCCATCCCTGGCGGTGTTCAGGGCCAGGTTGGATGAAGCCTTGCGTGGGATGATTTAGTGTGAGGTGTCCCTGTCCATGGCAGGGGGGTTGGAACTAGATGATCTTGAGGTCCTTTCCAACCCTAACTATTCTATGAAATTCTATGAAATTCTATACTGGCTCATACTGTCCCACATACCCTGCCACTCCTGACTGTCCAGCCTTGGGGAAGATCTCTTGTTCCTCCCATATTGTGGTCTAACCCCAGACAAGAAGCAAACCTGACTCTGCTTAACTTTTGAGATCAGACAAAATGGTCGTGGGTAGAACACACTCTGTGTGTGTGCTGACATGCTGATCCCCATTACGATGAGCAGGCAGGTCCCAAGGGTACCCACAGGCCATTCAAACCCTTCAGAACTCTCCAATGATGCTGCTGTACTTGTCCCTGGGGCTGGTGCAGCTGCTGTGCTTGCCGGCTCTCCCACCACCAGCTTCTCTTTTCCTGGGTGCAGCTCTTCCTCCTCTGCCTTGCTGGGAAATGCTGCCTGGGCTCCTGCATCCTCCTGGGGCTCAGCGGGCGGCTTCCGGGGGATGCTCTCGGCCGCCACAGTGCTGGGCTCGGCCGCAGGGCTCAGCTCCTCCGCGGGGCTCGGCTGCTCCGCTGCCTTCTCCCGCTGCTCAGCAGCCGCCTTCCTCCCGGCCTCGGGCACCACTCCCGCCGCCGCCTGGTCCCGGGGCCGCTCCCCCTCGGCTCCCCGCAGCCTCACGAAGATGGAGGCAAGGACAAGGGCCAGGACGGTGAAGAGCAGCGGGACAGCCAGATACAACTCCACGGCCACATCCATCTCTCCCTGCTGCCAGAGTCCACCCATATTCCAAGTCTTTGCAATAAAGCACAGTGAAACAAGAACCTTAGCCCAGGCCCCATACTTAATAAACACTATCACAGCAAATACCAGCTCTAAGTAATGTACTACATTCTGAAACTGTGAGATCAAGAGAAACAACTTTGAGAACCAATAAATCAGCATTGTGACGACCATTAATCCAATCATGTCTGTCGTTATCTCAACCCTTCGTGCCCCACTTTGGGCGCCAAAAAGAACTGTCGTGGTTTAAACCGATCCACACAGCTTGTCCACTCACTCCCCCCCTTCTTGCCCTTCCCCTGCTCCTGGGGGGAAGGAGAGGAGAATCGAAACGAATGCAACTCCCACAGGTTGAGATAAGAACAGTTTAGTAACTAGGACACAAAGTCCTTGGCCAGACCAAACATTTGAGCAGCAACTGAAAATATTGGTGTTATCAGCTCTCTTCCCAGGCCAAAAAATGAAAACACAGCACTGCACTAGCTACTAAGAAGGAGAAAAATAACTGCTACTGCTGAACCCAGGACAGGGCAACTTGCTCAGATGTATCCTTGAAGCCTTCTCTTCTTCAGGCTTAATACCTGCAGCTCTCTCAGCCTCCTCATCATTGGAGACGTGCTCCAGCACTTAGAGCATCTTTCTGACTCTTCATAAGCCCATCATTGTAGGATCATGAAACAACAGAGGTTGGAATGGACCTCACAAGGTCTCGAGTCCAACCCATCAGGAACAGGGTCAGAACATGTGGTTCAGGGCTTGACACAGCCTGAGTTGGAAAACCCCAAAGCCAGAGACTGCACAGCCTCTCTGGGTGACCTGATGCAGCACTTGCCTGAGCCGATGGGAACAAGGTTTCCTTCTGTCCTGGCTAAACCTCTCCTCTGTCACTATCCCCCATCGCCTTTAGTCCTCCCACCAGGCACCATGGACAGGAGCCTGGCTCTGTATTCTCCAAGTCCTCCTTGCCGGCACGGGCAGTCACTCCCTGACAGACTTCCCTTCCCAAGATCCCAGGTTCCCATCAGCCTTCCCTTCTCCGGCCTGGACAAGCCCAGCTCCCCCAGCTGCTCCCTACAGGCACTGTGCTCCAGTCCCTCCCTTCCTGTTCTGAGGGCCCGTTGCTAAACCCACTCCTGCTTGCCAACAGTGTTCCTGAACTGGGGATCTGAAACCTGGATGGAGTATCCTAGAGCATCCCTTTCCTTGATCTCCTGCCGTGCTCCTGGCCATAGAGCCTGCGATGCTGCTGTCCTCCCTTGCTGCCAGGGCACACGCTGCCTCCTGGCCAGCTCCTGCCCACCCAGACCGTTCCCACGGGCTGCTCCCAGCCAGGCAGCCCCAGCCTGTGCCATTGCAGGGGAGTCCCCTGCAGGGACCCCTGTGTCCCCTGCTCTCCTGCCCAGGACACCCTGAGAGGTCTGCAGTCCCCCTCTGCCATCCCATCTCCCCACACCAGCACAACAGCCCCGGCCCTTGCGCTCCCCAAGAGCTCTTCCTGCTCCAGGCACAGAGCAGCCATCCCAGAGCTGGAGCAGCCAGAAAGCTGATTTCATTCCCCTTCATTCCTGCCATGTGAGGACGTATCAAGAGAAGAAGTTTCTTCAGGATCATTTATTTCCCTTAAATAAAGTTAGAGACCACCACTGACACAAAGTGTGTGGCTCACACAACACGAGTGGCTACTTAAGCAGGAACAGATGGAAACTGACATTTCTATGAAGACAACATCATCACAAATTGAACCAGGAAAACAAATGTAAAGCAGCAAAGACAGACTTGGCTTCTCATGAACTGCACTGGAAGCCCTTTGCAGAGGACAGCAGGCAGTGTGTGGCTGCTGAAACACATCCAGTCACCAGCTTCCTCACAGCATCCTTGAGCGCCTGGTTCCTCAGGCTGTAGATGAGGGGGTTCAATACTGGAGGCACCAGTGAGTACAGCACTGACACCACCAGATCCAGGGAAGGGGAGGAGATGGAAGGGGACCTCAGGTAGGCAAACGTGCCAGTGCTGACAAGCAGGGAGACCACAGCGAGGTGAGGGAGGCACGTGGAAAAGGCTTTGTGGCATCCCTGCTCAGAGGGGATCCTCAGCACAGCCCTGAAGATCTGCACATAGGACACCACAATGAACACAAAACAGCCAAGTGCCAATGTCGTGGTTTAAACCCAACCACAAACCTCTTTTACTCACTCCCCCCCTTCTTGCCCTCCCCCTGCTTCTGGAGGGACGGAGAGGAGAACCAAAAAGAATGCAACTCCCACGGGTTGAGATAAGAACAGTTCAGTAACTAAGGTATAACACAAATCACTGCTGCTACCACCAATAATAATAGTGCTAAAGGAAATAACAAGAGGAAAGAATACAACACCTCAACACCAGCCGACCAATAACTCACCCCACTCCCCCCAGCCAAGCACCGACCGATACCTCCTCCAACCCTGCAGTCCCTCTCCCCCTTCCGGGTCACTCCAAGTTACATCCTGGGCATGACGTGCTGTGGTATGGAATACCTCTTTGGTCAGTTGGGGTCAGGTGTCCTGTCTCTGCTTCCTCCCAGCCTCCCCTCCTCCCTGGCAGAGCATGAGGCTCACAAAGTCCTTGGCCAGACCAAACATTCGAGCAGCAACTGAAAACATCAGCGTTATCAGCACTGTTCCCAGGCCAAAAGATCAAAACACAGCACTGTACTAGCTCCTAAGAAGGAGAAAACTGACTGCTGCTGCTCAAACCAGGACAGCCAAACAGACACTTAGCACAAGGAGCCAACCTCCCTGAGGTAGGAATGTGAGCAGGAGAGCTTGAGGATATGGGGGATTTCACAGAAGAACTGCTCCACAGCATTGCCTCGGCAGAGGGGTAGTGAAAATGTATTGGCTGTGTGCAAAAGAGCACAGAGAAACCCAGTGCCCCAGGCAGCTGCTGCCATGTGCACACAAGCTCTGCTGCCCAGCAGGGTCCCATAGTGCGGGGGCTTGCAGATGGCCACGTAGTGGTCATAGGACATGGCAGTGAGGAGAAAATACTCTGCTGAAATGAATAAGAGAAAGAAAAAGACCTGTGCAGCACAACCTGTGTAGGAGATGGCCCTGGTGTTCCAGAGGGAATTGGCCATGGATTTGGGGACAGTGGTGGAGATGCAGCCCAGGTCCAGCAGGGAGAGGTTGAGGAGGAAGAAGTACATCTGCTGCTTCTGGGCATGGAACCTGTTCCATGGAAAAGGAGAGGGAGAAATTATGGCAAACTTTGGAGCAAATCCACGGCATTCCTCATAGAAATCCGCCCAATTGAAATGCATTTCCTTTCTCTGGTTTGTGCTGGCTGGGAGTTATGTGAGGAGCAGGACCTCTGCCCATGTGCTGCCATGGAGTCAGCTTTGCTCTGAAGCAGGCTTTGTCCAGCCCTGATGTTCACAAGGGATATCAGATGAAATTCAACTTGGTTGTAAAGTTCAGTACTCGCACATATGACTTGGCTGAGTCTGGGCTGCACAAGAGAGGCTCGGCATGGCCTTAGGATCATTTTGTCTGTTATTTATTTATTAGCATAACACTCCTGAGGTTTTTTTATAGGGGTATAAACTATTCTACTTATGACTGAAAATCGGAAGAATATACAGCCGTAAGTTCTCAGCTCTTTCTAGCTTAATGCAGAGCCACTGAGAGTCCTTTCCCATTTGCACTGCCTGTAAGTTGCCTTCACACACAAATTGATCATAAGAACAACCAACTATCCTGTGCTGAGAGCAGGGCAGCACGGTTTCAAAGGGCAGATCAGGGAGCTCTCATGGGGAGAAGCAAAGGACTGTGCCCAGCACAGCATGGCCAGCAGCCACCTCCAGTGCCAGCCACCAAGAGAGCTGCCTGAACGCACCCTCGCCAGGGCCGGGCTGCACTTTCCCCCCACTCCCTGCCCATGTCTCTGCTGCCTGGAGCTGTCCCTGCCAGCAGCTGCTGCTCTGTGCCCAGCTCTGCTGCCTCTCAGGGCTCCCAGAGCCCATCCCATGGGCTGTGTGCTCAGCTGTGCCCTGCACACCCCTCCCGGCAGCAGGGCTCTGCCCAGGGGCATCTCTACCTGGGCAGCGGCTCAGGAGCAGCTCACACAAGTCCTGACAAGACGCTCGCTGCCTCCTCCAAAGCAGAGAAGTAAATTCCCAGCTCCCACTGCCCAGCCTGCCCACCAAGAGGGAAAAACATCAGAGCTCAGGATCCTTCCTTCTAAGGCAGACGGTGCCTCAGTGTCTTTCAGAAGGACCCTCTGCAAACGTGCTCAGAGCGATGTGGAGCTCTGAGCAGCCCTGACCCACCCAGCACCCTCTCCAGTGCACACAAATACTTTTCCTTTCCTGACAGGGGTTGTTCCTTCTCCCCCAGCTTCTCCCCCAGCGCCGTGGTGAGCTCCCGGGCAGGCTGAGTGCTTGCCCTGGCAGGCAGCAGAATCCCTGCCCAGCACACAGGGACCCTGCTCGCAAGGGCAGCGCTGGGCACCCCTGGCTGCACACCCACATTCACACCCTGCAGCCAGCCTTGGGACAAGGGACCTGCCTTGTCCTGGCCCTCGCAGGGCGCAGAGGGAAGCCCTGCTCTGCAGCACATCCTCCTTATCTACACAGAGAAACCAAGAGAGTGCTCCTGACAGATCCCATGGACTGTCCGAGGCAGCAGCTTGAGGAGATCCCTCCAGGAACCGCAGCTGCATTGCCCTGCACCCAGAGCCTTACCATGCACAGGGCTGGGAGTGTTTCTCCTGCAGGGAGCTCTCAGCATCCTCCACTGTCAAGTGCCTTTAAGCTCTCTGAGGCTCTCAGGTCTCCCCTGAGTGCCTGCAGGCAGTGCCCCAGCCCTGCTCCTGGGCAGAGCTGTCTCTCTGCAGCGCTGCCTGCTTGCCAGCATCTGTCTGCGTCCCAGGAGCCCGGCCCAGCTCAGCAGCAGAGGCCCAGCCCAAGGTGGCTCTGCCTCTGCCCCTCTGAGGTTCATCCAGGGCTCCCTGGGGCTCCAGGGGAACCCTATGGGAAAGAGCCTGAAGCAAGCACTGATGCTCCCTCCGTCAGCTGGAGACACACTGCCTTCCTGCAGTGCCGTTTCTGTGATGAGAGACAGACTTTGGTCTGAACATCAGCTTTTCTTAGAATTACAGAATCATTTAGACTGGAAAAGACTCTTAAGAACATTGAATCCAACCAATAACCAAACACTGTCAAGTCCACCACTGAGCCATGTCTTTAAGTGCTACACCTACATGTCTTTTAAATACCTCCATGTATATAAAAAGTCTTTTTATATACCTAAGAGGTCTTTTATATACCTCCAGGGATGGTGACACAACCTCTTGTGCGGGCAGCCTGTTTCTTGTCCCATCATCAGACAGCACAGCCAGGCCAGTCCACGATGGCATCTCCTTTACCCCTGCTGAAGGATGGGATTCAGCCTGGTTAGCTGAGGCATCTCATCCTGGGATTGTAGCCCTGAAACTGGAAGGGGTCTCAGCTCCCTCCCATGAACACCACAAACCCACACGAGGTCTCACTTCCTCCGAAGGTGAAATTGTACCACTGTGTAGATGAGGTCTTCATCAGAGGAGATTGCCCCACAGAGGCAGGGGAAGCAGCAACAGCACTGTGGGAAGCACTACACGATGTCAAAGTTCCACCTGGGCAATGTCAGAAACCAAGCAGAAAGCAGCAGATCAACGCTCCCACCCAGCTGGGTGTTGGCCACAAATTTACACATCCCAGTAGGGAGCAGCATGCACCAGTTTGAACCAGTACAGACCAATATAGGCCACTACGGCCCCAGATACTGCTGGGGGTTCAATAGACCCTACCGCAGGTCTTCCTGTTTGCAGCTGTGCTCAACTCCCAATCCCTCCCAGTGCTGCCACTACCTGCTGCAGGTGCTCCCAGTCCCTCCCAGTGCTCCCAGTCCCTACCACAGGTGCTCCTGCTCATCCCCCACACAGGCTGGGGGGATGCCGGAGGCTATGGGGGGGCTCATCCCGGTCTCTTTGGATCACAGCCCTGGAACCGCTGCTGCATGAGGTTGGTCCCTGCCTCTGTTCCCTGGCGGCACAGGCCGTGCTCATCCTCAGCAGCGCAACAGAGCGGCGGAGCCTGGGACGCCGCCTGCAGGCGCTCTGCTGCTGGGAATGGCGCAGTTTTCCTTAGGGAAAAGGATGGCGAAGACAAACCTGGACCAAGAAGCTCCGGAGACCGAAGGGCAGTGCCTCCACCGCCCCATTCCCTGCTCTCCATCTCCATCTATAGCATCCAGGCAGCACGGACACCCCAAACCCACCTTGCCCTGCTTCTCCTATGGGATACAGGGTCAGAGCCCCAAAAGAGAACAAAACCAGGCCCAAAAACCCCCAAAACACCCCACACCCACTTTGCCCTGCTTCTCCTATGGGATACAGGGTCAGAGCCCCTAAACACCCCAAAAAGAGCCCCAAAACAACCCCAAAACACCCCAAAACCACCTTGTCCCTATTCTCCTATGGGATACAGGGTCAGAGCCTCAAACCAGCCCCAAACCAGTCCCAAAACAGCCCAAAACAGCAAAAACAAAACATCCCCAAAGCATCTCAAAGCCACCCACAAACCACAACAAAAACACCCCCAAGCCAGCTTGTCCGGCTCCTCCTATGACATACAGGGTCAGAGCACCAAAACAGCGCCGAAACAGCACAAAGACAGCCCTCAAACACCCCCAAAACACCCCAAAACACCACAAAACACACCAAAACCACCTTGTCCTACTTCTCCTATGGGATACAGTGTCAGAGCACAAAATCACCCAAAAAACACCCTAAAACACCCCTAAACCACCTTGTCCTCCTTCTCCTACGGAATACAGAGTCCAAAATGGGCCCCAAACCAACCCCAAACCAGCCCCAAAACACCCCAAAACCACCCCAAAACGACCTTGTCCTGCTTCTCCTATGGCATACAGGGTCAGAGCCCCAAAACAGCATCAAAACACACCAAAAAATCCCCCCAAAACCACCTTTGACCAAAAAAATCAAATCCTCAAAACACCCCAAAAACACATTGACCTGCTTCTCCTATGGAATACAGGTCATAGCCCCAAAAACAGTCCCAAAACAGACCAAAACCACACCCTAAAACTCACCTTCTCCTGCTTTTAATATGGGATACAGGGCAGAGCCCCAAAACAGCATCAAAACACACCAACCTCCCCCCCCCCCCCCAAACCACCTTCTTCTGCTTCTCCTATGGTATAGAGGGTAAGAGCCCTAAACAAGCCCAAAACAGCCACAAAACAAACTAAACACCCCAAACCAAAACCAAAACCACCTTGTCCTGCTTCTCCTATGGGATACAGGGTCAGACCCCCAAAACAGCCCCAAAGCAGCACAATACAGCTCAAAACCTTCCACCAAACGACCCCAAAACACTGCAAACCACTCCAAAACAACCTTGTCCTGCTTCTCCTATGGGATACAGGGTTAGACACCAAAACAGCACCAAAAAAGAGTCAAAACAGCCCAAAACAATACCCAAGACACCCAAAACCCACCCCAAACCTCCTTCTCATGCTTCTCCTATGGGGTACAGGGTCAGAGCCACGTAACACCCCATAAACACACCAAAACCACACTAAAACATCCCGAAACAACCCAAAACCACCTTGTGCTGCTTCTCATTGGGGATACAGGGTCAGAGCCCCAAAACGGCCCCAAAAGACCCCCCACAAACACGCTAAAACACACCAAAACTACCCCAAAACCACCCCAAACCCACCTTGTCTTGCTTCTCGTATGGGATACAGGGTCAGAGCCCCAAGACAGCCCCAAAACTGCTGCAAAACAGCCCAAAACAGCTCAAAACCAAAACCACACACCACCCCAAAACCACCTTAAAAAACACTAAAACACCCCAAAACCACATTCTCACTGCTTCTCCTATGGGATACAGGATCAGAGTCCCCAAACAGCCCCAAAACACCTCCAAAACACCCAGAAACCATCCAAGAACACCCCAAAACCACCACAAAATTATCTTCTCCTTCCTTCTCTATTGCATAAAAAGTCAGAGCCCCAAACCAGCCCCAAACCAGCCCAATACCAGTCCCAAAACTCCCTAAAACTCCCCAAAACCACCTTGTCCTGCTTCTTTTTGGAATACAGGGTCAGAGACCAAAACTGTTCTGAAACACCCCAAAAACACTGAAAAAAATCCCCAAAACTCCCTAAACCACACTAAAAAAGCCTTGTCCTACTTCACCTATAGGATAAAGGTTCAGAGCCAGAAAATGCACCAAAACACCCCAAAACATCCCAAAACCACCCCAAAAACATCTTCTCCTGCTTCTCCTATGGGATACAGCTTCAGAGCGCCAAAACAGCCCCCCAACACACTAAAAAACTCCAAAACACCCCAAAATCACCTTGTCCTGCCTTTCCTATGGGATACAGTGTCAGAGCCCCAAAACATTGACAAAACAGCCCTAAACCACACCCAAAACACCGCAAAACCACCTTGTCCTGCTTCTCCTCTGGGAAAGAGGTTTAAAGCCCCAAAACAGCAACGAAACACCCGAAAACACCCCAAAAACCACCTTGTCCTGCTTTTCCTATGGATTACAGGGTCAGAGAACCAAAACAGCCGCAAAACAAACCAAAATCACCCCAAACACCCCAAAACCACCCCAAAATCACCTTGTCCTGCTTATCCTATGGGATACAGGGTCAGACCCCCAAAAAAGCCCCCAAAACACCCCAAAACCAGCTTGTGCTTCTTGTCCTATGGGAAAGAGGGTCAGAGAACCAAAACAGCCCCGAAACACACCAAAACCACCTTGTCCTGCTTCTCCTATGGTTTACAGGGTCAGAGAACCAAAACAGCCGCAAAACAAACCAGAAACCACCCGAAAACACCCCAAGATAACCTTGTCCTAGGGTCAGAGGCCTAATAGAGCCCCAAAACACTCCAAAACACAGCAAAATCAACTTGTCCTGCTTCTTCTCTGGGATATAGGGTCAGACCCCCAGAACAGCCCCAAAACAGCCCCGAAAACAGCCAAAACACTTCAAAAAACCCCAAAACCACCTTGTCCTTCTTATCCTATGGATACAGGGTCACAGCCCCAAAACACCCAAACCAACCCAAACAACACCCCCCAAAACCCCCAAACCACCTTGTCCTGCTTCTCCTATGGAATACAAGGTCAGAGACCAAAACTGTTTCAAAACACCACAAAAAAAAAAAAAAAAGAAGCCCACAAAAATGCTCAAAACACCCCAAAACACCCCAAATTCACCTTGGCCTGCTTCTCCTATGGGATACAGCTTCAGAGCCTCAAAAAACCCCAAACCACCTCAAAACCATCTTAATCTTCTTCTTCCATGGGACACACTTTCAGCACACCAAAAAAGCCCCGACACACCCCAAAACATACCAAAATCCCCTAGTCCTCCTTCTCCTACGGAATACAGGGTCAGAGCCCAAAAGAGCCCCCAAAGAGCCCAAAAGATCCCCTAAATCAACCCCAAACAAACCCAAAAACCATCCTAAAACACCACAAAAAAACACCTTGTCCTGCTTCTCCTATGGGATACAGGGTCAGAGCCCCAAAAGAGCCCAAAACACCTAAAAACCAACCCCAGACCACCCCAAAATCACATTCCCCTGCTTATGCTATGGCATACAGAGTCAGAGCCCCAAAACATTACTGAAACAGCCCAAACCCACCCAAACCCACCAAAAACCACCTTTTCCTGCTTCTCCTATGGGATACAGGGTCAGACCACAAAACCATGACAAAACCACACCAAAACCACCCTAAAACACACCAAAACTACCTTGTCATGCTTCTCCTAATGGGATACAGGCTCAGAGCCACCAAACCAGCTCAAAACAGACCAAAAAACACACCCAAAAAACCCCAAAACACAGCAAAAAACCCTCCAAACTACCTTGTTCTGCTTCCCCTATGGGATGCAGGGTCAGAGCCTCAAAAGTGCCCAAAACAGCCCAAAATAGCTCAAAACAAACCCCAAAACACCCCAAAACAAACCAAAAACATCCTAAACCATAGCAAAACCACCTTGTCCTGCTTCTCCTATAGGATAAAGGGTCAGAGCCCCAAAACTGCCCCAAAACAGCCCAAAAGAGCTCAAAACAAACCCCAAACCACCCCAAAACATCCTGAAACACCACAAAAATCCACCTTGTCCTGCTTCTCCTATGGGATAAAGGGTCAGAGCTCCAAAACACCCTAAACACACAAACAACTACATAAAAAAAATCAAACACCCAAAACCATGCCATTAAACCAACCAAAACAATCTTGACCTGATTCTCCTATGGGACACAATTTCAGTGCACCAAAGAAGCCCCAAAACACCCCAAAAACACCTTGTCCTGCTTCTCCTATAGGATACAGGGTCAGAGAACCAAAACAGCCCCGAAACACCCCACAACACCCCAAAACCACCTTGTCCTGCTTCTCCTATGGGATACAGGGTTAGACGCCCAAAACAGCACCAAAGTGGACCCAAAACAGCCCAAAACAAACCCCAAAACACACAAAACCACCCCAAACCCTCCATGAGTCAGTACAGAGATAAAGTACTGGCCACTTTTCTCGTTCAGTACGATGCTCAGAGGCCAGCTGGTGGCTTTCACCTCGGCAAACTGACTCGATTCGCCCTCTCCTTCAGCAGTTCCTGCAACCTGTCGCCGAGGACTCCATACGGCTGCCTTCCATCTCCGATGCTTTCCCACAATACGGCAGGACCCATCAGTAAACAAGGCATACTGTTTTTCACTTTCTGACAGTTTGTTATATGGTGGGGGCTCTTCAGCACGCGTCGCCTCCTCCTCTGCTGACATTCCGAAATCTTTGCCCTCTGGCCACTCCATGATGACTTCCAGAATGCCTGGACGACTGGGATTTTCCTATTCGAGCGTGTTGTGTAATTAGTGCAGACCATTTACTCCACGTAGCAATCAGTTGCATGCCTCTTTTCCTTCGTCTCTGATCTTCACCTGTGGCTGGAGTCTAAAAGAGGGTAAGAGCTTCTGTGCAAATGATTTTCTGCCTTTTTGCGTCATGCAGATTTTTAATTCTTTATCGCTTCATCCATTATTTTCTCTTTTTGACAGCCTGTGCCTGCCTTACACGATCTCTATTTTAAAGCATGGCAAAATAAACACCAGTTCCTCATTTGCATGAGCTTCTAGGTCAGTGACAGATACACTTGAGCTCTGAGACCTGTGCTTGTCTACTCAAAAGCCCCTGCTGACCACAGTGACAAAACCAGCTTTTTGTCCCCTTAATTCCTCTGCCGCCCTGCACAGGCAGCACTATGTGCAGCACACCGAAAAGCAAGGTGCCCTGTAACTGGGCTCAAGTACCACAAGAAATTCAACAGCTGCCCAGATGAGCCTTTCTGCCGTCGTGGCATTTCCTTCATGTCAACAGCTTGGGCTGGGTTGGGTGCTCACAGGTTTTGGAAGGCACAGTTTGCGCTGCAAAGCATTTCTTATCAGTGATGATTCAAGAGCAAGAAAGAGCTCAGCTTGACCCAATCACACTCAAGTGTCCATGGATGGCTCTCCAGAAAAAAAATTATGATAAATCTTTATACTTTCAAACTGTTTAAAACTGAATGGATGCCACTGCCAGGTAAGAGCCAGCACCTTGCGATCTTGCCACAGAACACTTTTCAGACTGGGGTTGTGATTTCACGGGAATAGCTTACAATCTGCTAAGGTGTGTGTAAGAAATAGAACCACCTCACAAGGCCTGCTTGGAATGATCATCGAAGGACAATTGTCATCACGTAGGGCTTGACCAACAGACTAAAAAGAGGAAAACCGGGAACGCTGAATACGTAGCAGAATTAACTACGTGGGTTTTGTTTCCCACAACAACTCTGAGAAAATGCCCCAAACTGGACTCTGTAGCCTCCTCCCCAAACTTGACTGGTGGACCCTGCAAGACACCGTCATGATGTGAGAATCCAGCCTCTCAGTGTGATTTGGGAAAAGACTATTCTTAACTTTTCTAGTGACAAAAAAGAAAGACCTCTTCACTTTGCATTGGCAGATAAGGCAGTAATGACTGGGCGATTGCTCCTTGCCTCGCCCTTACTTTTCTCTTAGAGAGTAAGAATTTAACACAACTAACATAGCTGAATTGCAGGGTGGTTTAGAGATGGGAGAAATAACACAGTACATTTGAGTCCAAAATCAGTTCCACGAAAGACAGACTTCTTTTCCTAGCTAAATTACTGAGGAGCTCTACATAACACAGGAGCCTTAAGAACTGGTTTGAGACACTACTCGACTGCTGTGGAGCACTTAAGTACTAAAGGATACTTGCCACAATACCGCAACCACATGGGTAGCTGCAGATTCTCTTTAAGCAAATAGTAATCACTGAAAGAGTTGGGGATCTGATGTGCATACAAGACCTTCATCCCCTACCAAATCACTGAAAACATATGTATGGGACAACTCCTTATATGGTGAAATCAGAATAATTCAAAGCTTTGCTGTAGCTCAGGAAAATCATGCGTATTACACATTGCTTGATGAAAACACATGTATTCCATCACCTCCTGATACACGCAGACCTTGTGAGGACCCCTAAAACCAGGTCTGCAGAACTGCCTCAAGTAATTCCACTGATCGCGTTTGTATCTGTAGGAAGCCTGAACATCAGTGTAGGTCACAAACCTGCCTGGGCACTTTGAGACACAAAGCTGCAAGAAAAGAAGGGACACGGGGGTAGAGAAGGGTAAGGAAAGTCAGCGCAATCAAAAAGCAAGAGAAAAGGCCACCTGCAAAACTGCCCTCTTTTATGGAATTGCCTTCAGTAATGCTTACTGCAGCATTTGGGAAGGGACACAATGCACTTGCGAGTGCATTTTGAAGGATATGAATTTTTAAAACAAACAAACGTATGTCTACTTCTTAAGCACCATGACTAAAAGGCAATCTCGGTATTTCACTCACCTGTCTTATAGGGCACTGTAGGTTTATTAACACTACGGGGCTGGCACATTCCAGAATGCTGAAGTGAAACAAAATGGTCTTGTTCCTATGGAAGTGGACCTAAGTAATGTTATGATTAAGGGTGCTTGTACATCCTACCATTCAAAACCTGACAGCATGGATTGATATTTAAATTCTACCATTGTGATTGGTGATACTGCCCACACAAAACAAACAAACAAAAACAAACCCAAACAAATCCCAAGCAGACCCTGGGTCTTTCATGCCAAGACATCTCCAAAACCAGACGCATTTGGTCTAAAGAAGTATGTGAGCTAAAGACTGCTAACTTTTGAGAAGGTGTTTTCACAGAACGCTTTTAAGCTGAAACAACCCAGGCACTGTTACAGGCATCTGTAGCCCTGCCTCTGAGAAGTGAGGTCTGTAAAACACCCCCGCAAAAACTCTGGGGCTCCCCTGCTTGCACTGAACACACTGCGTGTGCACTGCGGGCAAAATCACTATGGGCAAATGCTACACTGTGAAAGCTGCCTGTTTCTGCCTGGTCAGAAGGAGGCACCAAAATCAACCAAAAGCTCTTTACGGCTGAAACCTTAAAGCAGCTGGCCAGGAAACAGAACCATAATAATAGCATCTGCTCCTAACCCTGACAAACCTCCTGTGATGGAAAGTAGGGACAGCCTGAGGACTTTGCACCCCAGATCCTCACACTTGACAGCTTCAGGAATTTCACTGCACAGTCAAGTTCCTTCCAGAAGCAGGGGGAGGGCAAGAAGTGGGGAGAGTGAGTGGATGAGGTTTGTGGTTGGGTTTAAACCACGACAACTGGGATTAGCTCAACTGCCTGACATTTTACAAGGTCAAACTGTTTTCACCAGGGTCCGTTCTACGGTGCACTGGTAACAAACCACGCATCCTGCCAAAACCGGTTTCACTAACATTAGCTGTGATTTCTTCAAATCCACAGAGTAAACTTTTGGACTGAAATGTCAGCGCTCTTCAACAGCTTCTTCACAGTGCTCATGACTACTCCTCAGTGAGACTGCTGTGAATGCTTGCTCCAAGCACAAGACTCAAAACAGAGACTGCGACCACTTTCCCAGGAAAACTTCTCACACTAAAGCCTTAGAGACGCAGGAAAACCATAGTCCTGGGTTAGCCTTTCACAGTGCTTACTTTCCGGACGTCAGAAAGCCCTGACAATGGCAGCAGGGAAGGCACGACGAGCGCATCCCACACCTCCACTTTCAGGGACCAGAGGGACTTGTTCAGAGGGGCCTCCTGGCCTACTGCCACAAACACTCCTGCTTTCCCAGTAGGATGCGGTATGTCTCTTTTGGCCTGTATTTTTATGAGAAACTCCTCAACGTAGCCAGGACATGCCAAATTGCAGTCTCAGCAGCTGTACTATTCTCCAGCTATCGTAGAGATGGAGGGACATTTGTGGATAGGAACTGGAAATCACATTGTAAAAAACAACCAAAGGGAAGTCTTGATTAACAAAGAGAAAGAAGGAATGGGAGTGTAACAAAGCAGAAGAAGGAATGGGAGTGGATGATAACAGAGACGCACGTCTGGCTACACACCACACAGTGCACGGACACTGTGGGTCTGAGGCTCCCAAACCCACCTGCCCACTGCTTCGTACTGACCTCAGAGGGCAGAAGGGCAAATTGGGAGTGAGAAGGGGAGCAGAGAAGGGGTGCAGTGAGGGGAACACACAACACAACTTTTGCTCCTAGTTTTTCCTCTTCAGGAAGCTGGCCTCTCCAAAACCTGCTGTGAAGAATCTCAGAGGGTGGAACAGGTCTTCTTACACCATTTAGTCTCTTTCCTCTGTAACAAAAAACTTGGGAGGATATGAAGTCCTAGCTCTGCCTCTGTTCCACTCCCCATCTCCTGCTCAAAACACAGAGACTGCGATCACTTTCCAAGGAAAACTTCTCACACTAAAGCCTTAGAGATGCAGGAAAACCATAGTCCTGGGTGCCCTGGGTTTACCAGGAGCCGTTTTGCTCCTTCTTAGTAACTGGTGCAAGCTCTGTGTTTTGACTTCCAGCATGGGCAGAGAGCTGATAACACCGACTGTTTTTAAATGTTGCTATGTAATGTTTATTCTGGCCAAGGACTCTGTGAGTCTCATGCTCTGCTGGGGACAAGGGGAGGCCGGGAGGAAGCAGAGACAGGACACCTGACCCAAACTAGCCAAAGAGGTATTCCATACCACAGCACGTCATGCCCAGGGAGGTAACTGGGAGTTACCCGGAAGGGCACACTCTCTCTTCGGGGCGCTCGAACTCGTTCGGCGGTGGTATCGTATTCTCTTGTTATTTTCTCTTATCAATATTATCATTGGCGGTAGCAGCAGGGATTTGTGTTATACCTTAGTTACTGGGTTGTTCTTATCTCAACCCGTGGGAGTTACATTCTCCTGATTCACCTCCCCATCCCTCCGGGAGAGGGGAGGGTCGGGGTGGGGGTGGGGTGGTGAGTGGACGACCTGTGTGGATTGGTTTAAACCACGACACATGGGTTGACTGATTGCTGTGAGGAACTGGACTGGGACTCTTGACTATTCAATTGGATAAGATTAAAGAAGCTGTTTGTAATAGATTGATTTGTGTTTGGACCCTACGAGGGTTTCAGCGGTTCAGTGCCGCTCTTCATAATGGGGTTTCAGCATTACAGATGGGAAACTAAGAGGAGATGAGGCTTATGGGATCTATGTGCACCCTGTGAAGCTCAAAGGGGGGAATCGTAAGCTGTAAATCAAAACCACGCTTCATTGCTAGCTGTAGATTGGGACCTCTTCTGTTGAGAGCAAGATGAGGCTGGTTCTTCAAGGTGATGAACATTTCAGAACCAACTGAAGAAAAGTCCCTCTCCAGCATCCTTGTAACCCCCTCTTCACACACTGGAAGCTGCTCGGAGGTCTCTTCTCCAGCCCCAACGTTCTCAGCCTGACTCTCAGCAGCTTCCTTCAAGGGGCTTCCATCACCTGCAGCAGCTCTGCTTGTGCAACACCCTCTATGGCCACCACAGACATACGGGGCCTGATGCCCACCCTGCAGCTCTGCCACTCCCCCAGACCCACAGCTTCCGTGTCTTCACGTGAGGGTCTTTGTTCACCTCAGTCCCAAGCATCTGCATCACTCCCAACATTCCCACTCCCCCGAATAGCCCTGGTACCCTTAAAGCATTCCATAACCTGTCTGGTACCCAGAAACCCACCCTGCCCCAGCCATTTCCATCCATCCCAGTAGCCCTAAGCCACTCCAAAACTACATGGTACCTCAAAACCCAACCAACCCCAGGCATCTCCAACACTTCCAATCCCTGTGGTAGCCCTAAACCACCCCAAAACTGCATGGTACCCCAAAACACAATCAACCACAGGCATCTCCATCCCTCCCAACACTGCTGGTACCCCTAAGTGACCCCAAACCCCATCTTTATTGAGCCCCATAAGGAAGGGTCCCCACACGCAGCATGTTGGGGTGCAGGGATGCTGCTTTGGGTGACAGCCCCAGTTCATGGCCCTGCAGCAGGTTTCCCCACAGCTTCAGTCTAGAACCCAGCCGGGTCACCATGGCAACGGGTCAAAACAGGGCCCTTTGTGACCTCATTTGTCTCACCCTACTTGAGCGCTTTGGTCAGGGGAGCAGACAGTGACAGGAAAGAGCAGGAGGAAGGAGCCGTTCGGTTGCTTCTGAGCTCAAGCCCTGTTGCGTTTGTTCCAAGCTTTCCCCTTCGCTACCCTGATCCCTTTCCTGCATCCCGCGGGATAATGGAGGGAGCCCCCAGATCCCCCCGGCAGGCTTGGGAGAGGGATGAGGCTCCTGAGGGGAGCATCTCTTCACTGGAGTCCTGTGAGGAATCCCTGGTCGTGCCATTGAGGACTGGTGAGCGTTGGTCTGGGAGCAGGACAAGGGGAGATGGGTTCAGACTGGAACAGGGGAAGTTCCACTTGGATAGAAGGAAGCTGTGCCCTATGGAGGGGGTGAGGCGCTGGCACAGGGTGGATGCTCCATCCACGGACAGGTTGGACGCACCCTTGGTGATATTGGATCATAGAGGCATAGAATGGGTTGGGTTGGAAAACCCAATGGATGATCTCTGGGTCCTTTCCAACCCAACCCATTCTATGATTCCATAACTTTATGACCAGCACCACATTCCTTGGATGCTGGCGGGGGTCAGATCTTCCTCTGCTCTCCAAACCTCCCCTCTTCCTCCATTAGATGACAGCTGGTTACCCGTGTACACACTGGAGCAGGATGAAGTGGAGCGCATTGAGGCATTTGTCAACATCCCAGCCATGGTGAGCAAGGCCATTGAGACGCTGATGGGTGCTGTTGGGTGCTGCCTTCACCGCTAGCGCTCCGGTACCCCTGTCCCCTCTCATATGCCCTGTTTGTGCCTCCATCCCCACTGTTTTCCAGTCTGAGCATGAAAAGGTTGGATTCCTTGAGAGCGTTTGCTTCCTGCTGAGCACCGCCAGGTTCTGCTGCTTGCAGCAGGGCCTGGATGTCTTCTGCCATAAGAACCACCTCGCAGAGACCATTCAGGTGAAGGGACCCCCATGGGGATGCTATGAGGCAAAGGCCTCCAGCACCCGGTGAGGGCAGCATTGGTGGACTTCCAGGTCCCTTATCCCCGTTGTGCTCTACAGACACTGCTCCAAGAGCAGCCCACGGACCAGCTGCGCACGGAGGTGCGGCATCTTGCCATGGATGCGATAGCGGAACTGAGGTACCTACTGCACATCCCTCCTGGGGACCCCACTGCTCCCAGCACCAGCATCCAACTGGAGCCTTCTTCCTTTGCAGCTCAGTGGAGTCAGGGCTTGCGGAACAAGGGAGACGCCTCTTAGAGACCTGCTGCAAAAGCGTCTTCTTCCTGCCTCCGAAAGAGGAGTTTTGGGGCCTGGATACCTACTACTACGTCCGGGTAAGGTGCTCCAGGAGCCAGCAGCTTCCTTTAGAGCGCTGGGGCTGCAGGATGCCCATGGTTGAAGCTCTCTTGGTACCCAAAGGGCTCTGTTCTGTCCCTGCAGGCACTGGAGTCCATGGATAACATGCTCTGGAGTCTGGTGCTCAACTCTCCTGACCCCAGGGGCGGTGAGGAGCTGCAGAGCATCCTGCAGGTCTGGCCTGTGCGCAGTGGGGTTCATGGGGGCTGCTCCTCACCCATGGGGCCCCCCCAGAGCCATGGGGCCCCCCTCCTCTGGGTAACCTAAGGCCCTCCTGGAGCATGGGGGCTGCAGGGGGTAGCGGCTGCTGCCTGTAGAGCTCAGGGCAGGGACCCCACATCAAGAGGCTGAGCCCGCCTGGAATGGGGTCTTTGCTGCCTCCTGGTATCATGGGCTGGGACCAGGCTGCTGGGGCCCATGGACTGGTTCCCTTGCCCTGAACTGGTGCATAAAGAGGTCTTTGGAGGACGAACTTGTCTGTTATAGATATAAGTATATATATGTATGTATATGTGTGTGTGTATGTATGTATATGTATGTGTATACATGTGTGTATGTGTATGTGTATATTTGTATCTACTTATATATTTAGATATATTTATATCTATTTATATCTAAGTAGATGTATTTATACCTATATCTATATAATTTCTATTTATATCTATTTCTATATAGATATCTATAATACTGAAAGATTAATAATAGCAATATTGACTAATATTAGTATTAATATTTAAATCTATATTAGTATTACTATATTAATAGTGATATTAATATATGTTTATAGGTAGACATTTATATTGTTTAATATTTATATTAGTATTTTCATTTTTACTTATCAATATCTGTATCTAACCCTAGATTTATTTATATGTGTTAATATTCGTATTTATATTTATGTTAATACTTATATTTATGTTTATATATATGTTTATATATCTATAATTATGTTTCAATGATATTTAGACCTACCCTATACCTATTTAGCTCCACGACTCTATTCCTATTCACATGTGTTTACACGTACCCTGCAGTCCTAGGAGCACAGAGTGGGTTGGGTTGGAAAGTACCCAAAGCCCCTGCAGCCCCAGGGCAGGGGCAGCGCTGAGGCACTGATTTTCCCGGCCAGCTCCAGCCCAGCCCAGCCCTAGAAGCGGGGCCGTGCCTTGGTCCCTGCGGCCGGGGCATCCCCCACAGTGAGGGGACCAAGCCCTCACCCCCTGCACCCCTTCCCGTGCCACTGCCTCCATCCCTGCCCACCCCGCGGTGATGCTCAGCGGGAGCTGCAGTGGAAGCAGGGAGGGTCCAGCCCCTGCCGCAGCTCCGGGGCTCACCCGCGGCTTCTCCCCCCTGCCCAGCTCCTGCTGCACTTCAGCTGCTGCCCCAGCCCCGTCGTGAGGGAGAGGGCCCTGGGCAGGATCGTGGCCCTGACCCAGCTGCTGGAGCACCACCACACGCTGAGGGTAAGGACCCGGCAGGACCGCGGAGGGAGGCAGCGACTCCTGCATGGGGAGACGGGGACCTGCAGAGCACCCTGCGTCTGCCTGCGTCTGCCTGCTCCTGCTCCTGCCTCTGCTCCTGCTTCTCCTCCTTTTCCTGCCTCTGCCCCTGCCTCTGCCCCTGCCCCTGCCCCTGCCCCTGCCTCTGCCTCTGCCCCTGCCCCTGCCTCTTGCCTCTGCCCCTGCCCCTGCCTCTGCCTCTGCCCCTGCCCCTGCCTCTGTCTCTGCCCCTGCCTCTGCCCCTGCCCCTGCCCCTGCCTCTGCCCCTGCCCCTGCCTCTGCCTCTGCCCCTGCCTCTGCCCCTGCCTCTGCCCCTGCTCCTTCTCCTTTTCCTGCTCCTCCTCCTTCTCCTTTTCCTGCTCCTGCCCCTGCTCCTGCTCCTTCTCCTTCTCCTGGGTCTGCTCCTGCTACTCCTCCCGCTCCTACTCCTGCTCCCGCCCCTGCCCCTGCTCCCGCCCCTGCCCCTGTCCCTGCTCCTGCTCCTGCTCCTGCTCCTGTTCCTGCTCCTCCTCCTCCTTCTTCTCCTGCTCCTCCTCCTGCTTCTGCTCTTCCTCTTGCTCTTGCCCCTACCCCTGCTCCTGCTCCTGCTCCTCCTCTTCCTCTTCCTCTTGCTCTTGCCCCTGCCTCTGCTCCTGCTCCCGCTCCTGCTTTTTCTCCTGCTCCTCCTCCTGCCCCTGATCCTGCTCCTGCCCCTGCTCTTGCCCCTGCTCCTGCTTTTTCTCCTCCTCCTTCTCCTGCTCCTGTTCCTCATCCTGCTTCTGCTCCTGCTCCTTCTCCTCCTCCTGCTCCTGCTCCTGCTCCTCCTCCTGCTTCTGCTCCTGCTCCTGCTCCTTCTCCTGCTTCTGCTCCTGCTCCTTTCTTCTTCCCCTTCTTCTTTTCCTTTCTTCTTCTTTCTTCTTTCTTTCTCCTTCAGGCTCTTCTGCTCCTTCTTCTTTCGCCTTCCTTCTTCTTCTTTCGCCTTCTCCTTCTCTTCTCTCTCTTCACATTTCTTCTTCATTCTTCTTTTGTTGTCCTTCAGGTTCTTCTTCTGGTCCTTGTCCTTCTCCTTCTCTTCTTCCTCCTCCTTCTTGTCCTCCATCTCCTTCTCCTTCTCTTCTTTCTCCTTCACCTTCTCCTTTTCCTCGTCCTACTTCTCTTCCTGCTCCTCCTCTTTCCCCTTCTCCTCCTCTTTTTCTTTCTCCTTTCTTTCCTCCTTGTTCTTTGGGTTCTTCACCTTTTGTTCCTGTTCTTTCTCCCTCCCCAGAACCTGCGCCCGACCTGTAGGAGCCCCTTCAGCCCCATCCCCCCAGAGGAGCTCCCGGCCCCGCTCCTGGGCCAGCTCCTGGGCTACCTCCTCCTCTTCTGCTTTGCCAAGGACGGGACAAGCTCCCTGGCCCTGGATGCTCTTTGCGGCCTCCATCAGTACCTCCTGCGGCAGGAAGGTACCGGAAGCCGTGATGGGCTGCCCCCAACTGCTCCTGTTGACTCTCCTGTATCCCTTTGGCTCCCCTGTGTCCAATTGACTCTCCTGTATCACACTGACTCTCTTGTGTCCCATTGACTCTCCGGTATCCCATCGATGCTCCTGTATCCCATTGACTTTATTGTGTCCCATTGACTCTCCTGTATCCCATTGACTCTCCCGTGTCCCACTGACTCTCCCATATCCCATTGACTCTCCCATGTCCCATTGACTCTCCCATGTCCCATTGACTTTCCTGTGTCCCATTGACTCTCCCATATCCCATTGATGCTCCCGTATCCCATCGACTCCTATGTCCCATTGATTCTCCAGTATCCCACTGACTCTCCCGTATCCCATTGACTCTCCTGTGTCCCATTGACTCTCCAGTATCCCATTGATGCTTCCGTATCCCATTGACTCTCCAGTATCCCATTGACTCTTCCGTATCCCATTGACTCTCCTGTATCCCATTGACTCCCCTGTATCCCATTGACTCCCTTGTATCCCATTGACTCTCCTGTGTCTCCCTTGCTCTTCAGAAAGGCCAAAGCCAGAGCATAAACTGGGAGAGCTCAGATGGGATGAAGAAACCAGCCCCCAAGACCTCACCATGGTAATGGAGCTCCCCCCATTGCTGGACCCTACGGTGGGATGCTTCCCCAAGCAGGGACAACGCAGCTCCCATGCTCCCAACCTTCCTCCCATAGAGGTTTGCAGGCTCTCTTTATCCACGGGAGAGGACAGACATCGTCTGCGTGGTCATCGAGGCCATGAAGGACTCGAGCATCTTTGACAGGAGAGTGGCAGAGGACATCCTGGAGCTGGTCATGAGCGACCTCGACTTCTGGCTGGCGGAGGTGGGTGCCCCATGGCTGCGTTCCCATCCCCTTTGGTGCTTCCTCCTCCATCCCAAACCTAGGAGGGGTCTTAGGTACCCAAAGCAGCAGAGAGGGATGGGGAACGTGGTCCCAGCACCATCCTCGCCCATGCTCCCGCTTCCAGATGCCAAGCGTCGTGAAGAGCATCCGTGAATGCCTGCGGAATAGCAGCAGGGAAGCGACGGGGTGCAGGATGGACGCGCTCCTCGTCCTGATGGCTATCAAGCGCCCGAGGGCATTGACGATCAGCATGGTCCTCAACGTGCCCTTGAGAGACAGGTATCAGCCTTGAGGGCTTGGTCCCTATGGCCACCAGACCCAAGGACCCACAGCAACAGACAATCTTAAGGCCCTTTCTATGATGCTGGGGAGCGGGTCCCCGCATCCCACCCCATGGCATTGGGGCTGGAACTGGATGATCTTAACGTCCTGTCCATGATGCTGAGGATCGGGTCCCTCCATCCTGACCCATGGCATTGGGGCTGGTACTGGATGATCTCAAGGCCCTTCCCAGGATGCTGTGACATCCCTAAGGAGTGGGTCCCTCCATCTCAACGTGTGGCATTGGAGTTTTAATTGGATGATCTTAAGGCCCTTTCCATGATGCTCTGACATCCCTGAGGAGCGGGTCCCTGCATCCGAACCCATGGGGAGCACCACCGCTAACCCCTATAGGGCATCCCATGAGATGCATGGACCATGCTGACTCAGCGCCCTGCCTTCCAGCACTGACGTGGGCATGTGGGAGATGGTCCTGACCGTATCCAAGACTTCGGAGGCCCTACGGGAGCTGCTGAGGATGCTCCAGGACACCCGGGACACTTCCATCCACAGCTTGGTTGTGAGTCCCAAAGGGCCCTGCTGGCCTCCCATGAGCCCTGCAGGCTCGGTGGGGTCTCAATGCCTGTGTTTGCCTTAGACCATGGCCTCCGGTGCTGGTGGTGCTGAGGGCGCTGAGGAACCGCAGAGCCTGTCGACAGTGTCCGTGCTGCTGGAATGCCTCTCGAAGCTGTCAGAGAATCCTGACTTGGTGAGTGGGGCATGGGCATGGGTCAGGACATGGGCATGGGGCAGGGCATGGCCATGGAGAGCCCTCTTGGCTATGGGGTAGGACATGGGCATGGGGGAGGGCATGGCCATGGGGGGCCCTCTTGGCCACGGGTCACGGGGAGCCCTCTTGACCATGGGGCAGGGCATGGCCATACGGACCCATCTTGGCCATGACCTTGGTGACCACAGCCTTAGGTCAAGGCTTCCCCACAGGGAGACCCAATCTCTTCCTGCAGGCAAGGAAACTGCAGCGGCTCCTGCCCCACATCATGGGCAGTATCCGGGATGCCAGTGAGGAGCTCAGGATAAAGGCCCTGATGATCCTATGGAACGTGATGGGTCACCTACCAAGGGCAGAGGCCAGCTCCATTGCCGTGGGGCTGGTGCGGGACCTCCGGCCACTCTTTGATGGAGTAAGAGCTGCGTGGGCCCCATGCAGTGATTTGGAGCTCACATGGGGATGGCTCCAGGGCTTTGCATCCCATCAGGATCTGACCCACATCCCTCCTTTTCCTCCTTGTCTCCAGGGATGCAGCCAGCTCCGGGAGCTCTCCATCCGCCTGTTCCGATTCCTCCTGGAGCTGGTGCTTGGCTGCGATAGGTGGAGGGTGCGGAGCAAAACCTGGGATCTGCTGCTCCCGCTCTTCTTCCGCATGAGCGACCAAAGCCACAGCGTGGCCGAGGTATGGACCCGCAACCGCCAGCCCCGTATCCCACATTCCTGAGGGTGGGATCATCCCCAAGGTGCCATCTCCCATCCCATCCTGTGCAGGCTTCCCGGGAAGCTCTCCTTGCTGCGGCAACGCTTCTGGGGTGGGAAGAGCTCCAGCGCCTATTGGAGAGAAGGCAGATGTGGAGGGTTGCAGAGTGCTTGGTATGGGCCATGCATCCCTCCCTATTCCCACTGGAACCCCTTGGACCGCTCTGCCCATCACACATTGGGATGGGAAAGGGAGCGCTGGGAGCGCTCCAGCCAATGGGGGGTTCCGTAGCATCCCATTCCCTCTGCAGGTGGAGCGGAGCAGGAAGAGGATTCAGGGATACCTGTACCAGAGCCTGCAGTACCTGGAGGATGCTCAGGTCCCCCTGCAAGAGGCAGCCATCAGGTTCATTGGTGAGCCCCTGCGGTCCCCATCCCGGTCCCCACTGCTGCATCCCTGATGGATGCTGATGGATCCCGATGGATGCTGATGAATCCCAATGGATCCCTGTGCCCAGGACTGGCTGCACGGCCCCTAAAAGGGAAAAGCCCAAGGAAGCTGGGGGAGATCTGCAGAGGTGAGGAGGGAGCAGGGGCTGGGGGGATGCTGGAGGCTATGGGGGAGCTCATCCCGGTCTCTTTGGATCACAGCCCTGGAACCGCTGCTGCATGAGGGCGATCCCGGCCTTCGTTCCCTGGCGGCACAGACTGTGCTCATCCTCAGGAGTGCACCGGAGCGGCGGAGCCTGGGACGCTGCCTGCAGGCACTCTGCTGCTGGGAATGGCGCAGTTTTCCTTAGGGAAAAGGATGGCAGAGACAAACCCGGACCAAGGAGCTCCGGAGACCGAAGGGCAGCTCCTCCACCGCCCCGTTCCCTGCTCTCCATCTCCATCAATAGCATCCAGGCAGTACGGCAACCAAACCTGATTCCCTGTTATCCCGCAATGAAGATGCAGTGATTCCTTCCAGGCTTCCCTGCTTCCATGGATCAGCAAAGGGGGTGCCACTGTGGAAGGAAACGGTGCTTCCAAAGGAATTTGGTCCATTCTTACGCTAAAAGTCACGCATCAGCATCGCAATCCCCCCCTCGCTTCCATTGAGCGCACCCGGGTACCCCGGTGCGGTCCCTCTTGATCCGCCTCTTGGTACTACCCACTGGATAAAGCCACGCCTCCCAAGCAGGCACAACCAATCAGAGCCTGCTCCATCCGGATTTGCCACCCCCTCCTGTGGGCGGGCTCATCGGGCATGAAACAGAGGGGTCACTCCCCCCAGTACCCAAAATGGGGTACCCAATGCCTCAAAATAGGAGACACCCCCCTAAAATGGGATTCCAGCACCCCAAAATGGCTTGGACCCCCCCAGCCCCTCAAAATGGTCGCGACCCCGCTTTTCTACGCCTCCCTTGTGGAACAAACCACTATGGGGAGGTGGGGGTGGGCAGCAGTTTTATTCCCATCAACATCAAAACGGGAGGGGAGGGCATTAAATAAGAGCATGGGGATGTATAAATTAATATACACAATTGGGGGGGGGATGATTTGGGCGGGGCAATGCGGGGGTCACAGGGAGGCCCCTCCCCCAGCCGTGGAGAAAATGGGTAGATAAAGGCACGATTTGGGGTTGGAAAGGCACCATTTATACAAATATAGTGATTTATAAAGGGGGGGGAGGGGAAGGGGGGGGGGTTAAACCCACTGGTTTCCACTAAGAAAATATTTAGGGAGGGGGGAGAAAGTGCTGGAAGAACCTAATTATTAATTAACATACGATTATTCAGGATTTGGGACCTAAATGAGGGGCTGGGGGGGGCTCCTGCACCCCCTTATTGCCTTGAATGGTATTGAACCGTTCCCCCCCACCCCCGCCTGGGGATATGGGGGGGAAAGGGGATGTATGAGGGCGCAGGGGAGCCCTATAGGGAAGCCTCAGCGCCGTAGAGAAAGCTTGAACCCCATATTGAAAGCTCAGCCCTATAGAGAAGGCTCAGCCCCATAGGGAAAGCCTGAACCCCATAGGGAAGGCCCAGCCCCACAGGAAAGGCTTGAGCCCAATAGGGAAGGTCTGAACTCCATAGGGAATGCTCAGTCCCATAGGGAAGCCGCCAGGCCCATAGAGATGGATATTCTCAGTCCCCTATGGAGGTCTGTGGCCCCATAGAGATTCTCTCAGCCCCATATGGATGCCCTATGCCCTATAGGGAAGGTCCTCAGTGCCATATGGACACACATACGGTGCCATAGAGTTGCATTTGGTCCCATACAGAGGCCCCTGGTCATATATGGAAGCCAATGGCCCCATATGGAAGCTCATGGCCCAATGTAGATGCACGTGGTCCTGTCTGGAGGCCCCATATCGCATGTGGAAGCTCATAGTCCCATATGGAGGCCCTTGGTCCGATATGGATGCTGCTGGTCCCTTGTTGTATATGGATGCTGCTCGTAGGCCCATATAGAGCCCCTCAGCCCCATATAGAGGCCCTCAGCCCTAGCTGGATGCTGGCGGTCCCGTATGGAAGCCCCATGTCCTATATGGATGCTCCTAACTCCGTAAGGATGCTCCGAACCACACATGGATACCCTTGGTCCCATATAGACCCCCTCAGCCCCATATTGTGGCCCATAGGAGGACACAGCATCCCCTATATGAGTCCCATGAGGCATCTCCTGTGGCTCCATCCGCTCCAGGCACTGGGGATGCTGAGTGTCCCTTATGGAATCCCAGTGTCTCCCTACAGAATCACAGCGCTCCCTATGAAATCCCAGTGTCAAAGGGGGGGTCCCCAGTGTCCTACTGGGGGGGTGGGGGTGGGGGGTGGGGTTGTGTCACAGCTCCTCTTCGTCCACAGTACCGGAGAAGATCCAAGATCCTTAATGTCTCTTATGGAACTGCAGCATCCCCATATGGAATCCCAGCATTCCCTATGGAATCACGGTGTTCCCTGTGTAATTCCAGCATTCCAATGAAGGTCACAGCTCCTCTTTGTCCATGGTGCCAGAGAAGACGCAAGATCTTTAGTGTCCCTCATGAAACCGTGGTGTCTCCCTATGGAATCCCAGTGTTCCCTAAGGAATGCCAGCATCCCAATGGTGGTCACAGATCCTGCTTATCCATGGTGCCGGAAAATACGCAAGTTCCTCAGCGTCCCTTGTGGAACCGCAGCGTCTCCCTGTGGAATCCCTATGTCTCTCCCTATGGAATCCCAACATTCCAATGGGGGTCACAGCTCCTCCTTGTGCATGGCGCTGGAGAAGATGTGAGATCCTCAGTGTCCCTTATGGAACCGTAGCAACTCCCTAAGGAATCCCAGGAATCCCTATGGAATGGCGGCGTTCCCTATGGAATCATGCTGTTCCCTATGGAATGCCATTGTCCGGGGCGGGGGGGGAGGAGCAGGAACGGACACAGGGGGCGGGGGACAGCTCCTCCTTGTTCACGGTACCAGAGAAGATGCGGGTGAAGCGTCAGAGCTGGTGCGAGGCCGAGTGCGATTCCTGCTGCAGGTGCCGGTTCTTGTGGCGCAGGTTGGCCACGTCCGCCTGCAGAACCACCTTGTCCTGCTTCTCCTATGAGATACAGGGTCAGAGCCCCAAAGCAGCCCCAAAAGAGACCAAAACCACACCAAAACCACACTGAAAACACCTTGTCCTGCTTCTCTTACAAGATACAGGGTCAGAGCCACAAAAGAGACCAAAAACAGGCCCAAAACACCCCCAAAAACACCCCAAACCCACCTTGCCCTGCTTCTCCTATGAGATACAGGGTCAGAGCCTCTATACACCCCAAAAGAGCCCCAAAACAACCCAACAACCCACCCCCTCCCCCAAAACACCCCAAAACTACCCCAAAACCACCTTGTCCTGGTTCTCCTATGGGATACAGGGTCAGAGCCCCAGAACATACCAAAACAGCATGAATGCATCCTCAAAAAAAACACCCCAAAACCATCCCAAAACCACCTTGTCCTGCTTCTCCTATGGGATACAGGCTAAGAGCCCCAAAACATCTCAAAACAGACCAAAAACACACCCAAACACCCCAAAACATGCCATAAAACCCCCCCAAACTACCTTGTCCTGCTTACATGTGATACAGGGTCAAAGCCACAAAATTGCCCCAAAATAGCCCAAAATAGCTCAAAACCACCCCAAAACAACCCAAAACTGCTCAAAACATCCTAAACCTCAGGAAAACAACCTTGTCCTGCTTCTCCTATGTGATACACGGTCAGAGCCCCAAAGCAGCCCCAAAACACCCCAAAACTGCTCAAAACCAACCTCAAACCACCCCAAAATCACCTTCTTCTGCTTCTCCTATGGCATACAGGGTCAGAGCCCCAAAACATTGGCAAAACAGCCCAAAATCACCCAAAAACCATCCCAAAACCAACCTAAACCTCCCCAAACCTAACTTCTCCTGCTGCTCCTATGAGATACAGGCTCAGAGCCCCAAAACAGCCGCCAAACACCCAAAAAACACACCAAAAAGCACCACAAAACCACCCCAAAACACCCCAAAACCACCTTGTCCTTTTTCTCCCATGGGATACAGGGCCAGAGCCACAAAAAAGACCCCAAACCCCTCCAAAACAACCCCAAAACACTGCAAAAACACCCTAAAACACCCCAAAACCACCTTGTCCTGCTTCTCCTATGTGATACAGGGTCAGAGCCACAAAACTGCCCCAAAACAGCCCAAAATAGCTCAAAATAAAACCCAAACAATGCCAAATCCACATGAAAAACACCCTAAAACACACCAAAACTACCTTGTCCTGCTACTCCTATGGGATAGAGGGTCAGAGCCCAAAACCAGCCACAAAACAGCCACAAAACACACTAAACACCCCAAAACACCCCAAAAGAACCCCAAAACCATACCAAAAACAACCCAAACCCACCTTCTTCTACAGGATGCAGGCTCAGAGCTCTAAAACACCCCAAAACACCACAAAAGAGTTCAAAACCACCCTAAAATACCGCAAAACACCCCAAAAACACCTTGTCCTGCTTCTGTTATGGGATGCAGGGTCAGAGAGCCAAAACAGTCCCAAAACAACGAAAAAAAACACCACAAAACACCCCAAAACATCCACCAAACCACCCCAAAATGACCTCAAAACACCGCAAAACACCCCAAATCCACCTTGCCCTGCTTCTCCTATGGGATACAGGGTTAGACGCCCAAAACAGCACCAAAGTGGACCCAAAACAGCCCAAAACAAACCCCAAAACACACAAAACCACCCCAAACCCTCCATGAGTCAGTACAGAGATAAAGTACTGGCCACTTTTCTCGTTCAGCGATGCTCAGGGCCAGCTGGTGGCTTTCACCTCGGCAAACTGACTCGATTCGCCCTCTCCTTCAGCAGTTCCTGCAACCTGTCGCCGAGGACTCCATACGGCTGCCTTCCATCTCCGATGCTTTCCCACAATACGGCAGGACCCATCAGTAAACAAGGCATACTGTTTTTCACTTTCTGACAGTTTGTTATATGGTGGGGGCTCTTCAGCACGCATCGCCTCCTCCTCTGCTGACATTCCGAAATCTTTGCCCTCTGGCCACTCCATGATGACTTCCAGAATGCCTGGACGACTGGGATTTCCTATTCGAGCGCACTGTGTAATTAGTGCAGCCCATTTACTCCATGTAGCATCAGTTGCATGTCTCTTTTCCTTCGTCTCTGATCTTCACCTGTAGCTGGAGTCTAAAAGAGGGTAAGAGCTTCTGTGCAAATGATTTTCTGCCTTTTGCGTCATGCAGATTTTTAATTCTTTATCGCTTCATCCATTATTTTCTCTTTTTGACAGCCTGTGCCTGCCTTACACGATCTCTATTTTAAAGCATGGCAAAATAAACAGCAGTTCCTCATTTGCATGAGCTTCTAGGTCAGTGACAGATACTCTTGAGCTCTGAGACCTGTGCTTGTCTACTCAAAAGCCCCTGCTGACCACAGTGACAAAACCAGCTTTTTGTCCCCTTAATTCCTCTGCCGCCCTGCACAGGCAGCACTATGTGCAGCACCGAAAAGCAAGGTGCCCTGTAACTGGGCTCAAGTACCACAAGAAATTCAACAGCTGCCCAGATGAGCCTTTCTGCCGTCGTGGCATTTCCTTCATGTCAACAGCTTGGGCTGGGTTGGGTGCTCACAGGTTTTGGAAGGCACAGTTTGCGCTGTAAAGCATTTCTTATCAGTGATGATTCAAGAGCAAGAAAGAGCTCAGCTTGACCCAATCACACTCCAAGTGTCCATGGATGGCTCTCCAGAAAAAAATTATGATAAATCTTTATACTTTCAAACTGTTTAAAACTGAATGGATGCCACTGCCAGGTAAGAGCCAGCACCTTGCGATCTTGCCACAGAACACTTTTCAGACTGGGGTTGTGATTTCACGGGAATGCTTACAATCTGCTAAGGTGTGTGTAAGAAATAGAACCACTCACAAGGCCTGCTTGGAATGATCATCGAAGGACAATTGTCATCACGTAGGGCTTGACCAACAGACTAAAAAGAGGAAAACCGGGAACGCTGAATACGTAGCAGAATTAACTACGTGGGTTTTGTTTCCCACACACTCTGAGAAAATGCCCCAAACTGGACTCTGTAGCCTCCTCCCCAAACTTGACTGGTGGACCTGCAAGACACAGTCATGATGTGAGAATCCAGCCTCTCAGTGTGATTTGGGAAAAGACTATTCTTAACTTTTCTAGTGACAAAAAAGAAAGACCTCTTCACTTTGCATTGGCAGATAAGGCAGTAATGACTGGGCGATTGCTCCTTGCCTCGCCCTTACTTTTCTCTTAGAGAGTAAGAATTTAACACAACTAACATAGCTGAATTGCAGGGTGGTTTAGAGATGGGAGAAATAACACAGTACATTTGAGTCCAAAATCAGTTCCACGAAAGACAGACTTCTTTTCCTAGCTAAATTACTGAGGAGCTCTACATAACACAGGAGCCTTAAGAACTGGTTTGAGACACTACTCGACTGCTGTGGAGCACTTAAGTACTAAAGGATACTTGCCACAATACCGCAACCACATGGGTAGCTGCAGATTCTCTTTAAGCAAATAGTAATCACTGAAAGAGTTGGGGATCTGATGTGCATACAAGACCTTCATCCCCTACCAAATCACTGAAAACATATGTATGGGACAACTCCTTATATGGTGAAATCAGAATAATTCAAAGCTTTGCTGTAGCTCAGGAAAATCATGCGTATTACACATTGCTTGATGAAAACACATGTATTCCATCACCTCCTGATACACGCAGACCTTGTGAGGACCCCTAAAACCAGGTCTGCAGAACTGCCTCAAGTAATTCCACTGATCGCGTTTGTATCTGTAGGAAGCCTGAACATCAGTGTAGGTCACAAACCTGCCTGGGCACTTTGAGACACAAAGCTGCAAGAAAAGAAGGGACACGGGGGTAGAGAAGGGTAAGGAAAGTCAGCGCAATCAAAAAGCAAGAGAAAAGGCCACCTGCAAAACTGCCCTCTTTTATGGAATTGCCTTCAGTAATGCTTACTGCAGCATTTGGGAAGGGACACAATGCACTTGCGAGTGCATTTTGAAGGATATGAATTTTTAAAACAAACAAACGTATGTCTACCTCTTAAGCACCATGACTAAAAGGCAATCTCGGTATTTCACTCACCTGTCTTATAGGGCACTGTAGGTTTATTAACACTACGGGGCTGGCACATTCCAGAATGCTGAAGTGAAACAAAATGGTCTTGTTCCTATGGAAGTGGACCTAAGTAATGTTATGATTAAGGGTGCTTGTACATCCTACCATTCAAAACCTGACAGCATGGATTGATATTTAAATTCTACCATTGTGATTGGTGATACTGCCCACACAAAACAAACAAACAAAAACAAACCCAAACAAATCCCAAGCAGACCCTGGGTCTTTCATGCCAAGACATCTCCAAAACCAGACGCATTTGGTCTAAAGAAGTATGTGAGCTAAAGACTGCTAACTTTTGAGAAGGTGTTTTCACAGAACGCTTTTAAGCTGAAACAACCCAGGCACTGTTACAGGCATCTGTAGCCCTGCCTCTGAGAAGTGAGGTCTGTAAAACACCCCCGCAAAAACTCTGGGGCTCCCCTGCTTGCACTGAACACACTGCGTGTGCACTGCGGGCAAAATCACTATGGGCAAATGCTACACTGTGAAAGCTGCCTGTTTCTGCCTGGTCAGAAGGAGGCACCAAAATCAACCAAAAGCTCTTTACGGCTGAAACCTTAAAGCAGCTGGCCAGGAAACAGAACCATAATAATAGCATCTGCTCCTAACCCTGACAAACCTCCTGTGATGGAAAGTAGGGACAGCCTGAGGACTTTGCACCCCAGATCCTCACACTTGACAGCTTCAGGAATTTCACTGCACAGTCAAGTTCCCTTTAAAACTGGGGTTAGCTCAACTGCCTGACATTTTACAAGGTCAAACTGTTTTCACCAGGGTCCGTTCTACGGTGCACTGGTAACAAGCCACGCATCCTGCCAAAACCGGTTTCACTAACATTAGCTGTGATTTCTTCAAATCCACAGAGTAAACTTTTGGACTGAAATGTCAGCGCTCTTCAACAGCTTCTTCACAGTGCTCATGACTACTCCTCAGTGAGACTGCTCTGAATGCTTGCTCCAAGCACAAGACTCAAAACACAGAGACTGCGACCACTTTCCCAGGAAAACTTCTCACACTAAAGCCTTAGAGACGCAGGAAAACCATAGTCCTGGGTAAGCCTTTCACAGTGCTTACTTTCCGGACGTCAGAAAGCCCTGACAATGGCAGCAGGGAAGGCACGACGAGCGCATCCCACACCTCCACTTTCAGGGACCAGAGGGACTTGTTCAGAGGGGCCTCCTGGCCTACTGCCACAAACACTCCTGCTTTCCCAGTAGGATGCGGTATGTCTCTTTTGGCCTGTATTTTTATGAGAAACTCCTCAACGTAGCCAGGACGTGCCAAATTGCAGTCTCAGCAGCTGTACTATTCTCCAGCTATCGTAGAGATGGAGGGACATTTGTGGATAGGAACTGGAAATCACATTGTAAAAAACAACCAAAGGGAAGTCTTGATTAACAAAGAGAAAGAAGGAATGGGAGTGTAACAAAGCAGAAGAAGGAATGGGAGTGGATGATAACAGAGACGCACGTCTGGCTACACACCACACAGTGCACGGACACTGTGGGTCTGAGGCTCCCAAACCCACCTGCCCACTGCTTCGTACTGACCTCAGAGGGCAGAAGGGCAAATTGGGAGTGAGAAGGGGAGCAGAGAAGGGGTGCAGTGAGGGGAACACACAACACAACTTTTGCTCCTAGTTTTTCCTCTTCAGGAAGCTGGCCTCTCCAAAACCTGCTGTGAAGAATCTCAGAGGGTGGAACAGGTCTTCTTACACCATTTAGTCTCTTTCCTCTGTAACAAAAAACTTGGGAGGATATGAAGTCCTAGCTCTGCCTCTGTTCCACTCCCCATCTCCTGCTCCTTCCCTTCTGAATGCCCCTTGGACAGAGGCTTCCTCATGTTTTCTCCCCCTTAGTAAACTACATGGGAAAAGAAAGAAAAAGCAGAGAGCTGTTGCCAAACACTAGCTTCAGGTTTGCTTCCAGCAGAGCCTCCAGCTTCCTGACAGAAACAACGGCATAAAGGGTGCCTAATACTTACTTTCTAAAAGGGAGAAGTTGAGGGGAAAAAAACAAACTGCCTTTACAATTCTGTGTCATAAAGCACTTAGATTTTCCAGAGGAAACATCGATGCAACATCTTTCCTTCCTGAGCAGCTATTTCCATGCAGAAGGGCTCTGTTGAGATCAACGGATTCATTTCACTCTCACAATTCAGGATTTAAAAGCACTGGGAAAGAGAGACAAGCAAAGCAAGCCACTCAGCAGGTATCCCAGGGAAGCTGTGCTTACAGCTGCCTGCTCCCACACCTCTCAGTCTCCTCTCTACTGCCACTGCCTAAACACCAGAAATAAAACCCCAAGAGCTTCTCCTTCTGGTCTTTTCTGTTACTTGGTGCATGTTGAGAACAAGTAAGAACCAGGCAGCAACGCTTTAGGACTACTCTTGCTCCATGGTGGATAAACGAATTCATGATCCAAACTTGGGTAGTTAGAAGCTGTGCCCTTAGTGATGTCATCTATAAGCTACGTTGATCCTTTACCAAAAAGATCCTCTGAATGATGAAAACAACTGCATTTACTGTGAGGGTGGGGAGGCCCTGGCGGTGTTCAAGGCCAGGTTGGACGAAGCCTTGGGTGGCACGGGCTACTGAGTGGTGTCCCAGCCTGTTGGAAGTGGATGATCTTAAGGTCCTTTCCAACCAAAACCATTCTATGATTCTATGAAAAGAAAATGGCAGGTTCCCAACGGGGAAAAATCAGGCATGAGAGAGAAACACTGCTGGCTTTGCATATTGGGGATGAGGCTTTGCAGTATTAATGTTTTGTAATACTAAGACTTTGAATATTGGGGCTGGGGCTAAGTTGCTAAGGGAACGAAACAAAGGGTTTGAAATACCATGACTTAAACAGGCACGCTCTGTGCTTAAAGACAACGTCATCTTTGGGCAACAGACATGCTCTGTGGTGCAAAAGAACGCTATTCTTGTACAGCCTATGAAGCTAAACCGCTGCAAACTGCTGGTTTAATATTCACAATATTAAAGCTTTAAGATCAATATTAAGGCCTTGCAATACTAAGATTTTTCAATACTGGCCATGGGGCTAAGTTACTAAGGGAACAAGACAAAGGGTTTGAGACACCATAACTTAGAAAGACACACTCTGTGGTTAAAGACAGGATCGTCTTTTGGATGAAAGACAAACTCTGTGGTTAAAAACAATGTCTTTGTACAGCCTGGGAAACTAAGCAGGTGCAGGCTGGTTACACAGGAAGTTGGGGTACCACATCTCTGCCAGAAAGTTACCAAATCAAACCATAAAAGGAGATAAATAAATAAGAGGAAGGGGCGTACGAAATCGAGTAAGGGACCTTCAAGCTCCTCCAGCTCCAACCCCTGCCACGGGCAGGGACACCTTCCACTGGAGCAGCTTGCTCCAAGCGCCTGTGTCCAACCCGGCCTTGAACACTGTCAGGGATGGGGCAGCCACAGCTTCTCTGGCCACCCGGTGCCAGCACCTCACAGGGAAGAGCTTCTGCCTCATATGAAATGAAATTAAATCCTGTTTCCACTTGTTACCTTTGTGTGTCTTGAAATTGTTTCTGGAGCTGAAAAAACACTTGAGCTTTCAGGCAAACAACAGCCTCATCATGCGATTCATGGCAGTGCAGGGAACGGCACAGCCCAGCACAGCCCAGCAGAGAAACATAGAATAGTTTGGATAGGGGGGGACCTTAAGATCATCCAGTTCCAACCCCCTGCCATGGGCAGGGACACCTCACCCTAAACCATGTCACCCAAGGCTCTGTCCAGCCTGGCCTTGAACACTGCCAGGGATGGAGCATTCACAACTTCCCCAAGCAACCCATTCCAGTGCCTCAACACCCTTACAGTAAAGAACTTCCTCCTTATATCTAACCTGAACTTCCCCTGATTAAGTTTGAACCCATCACCCCTTGTCCTGTCACTACAGTCCCTAACGAAGAGTCTATCCCCAGCATCCTTATAGGCCCCCTGTAGATACCGGAACGCTGCTATGAGGTCTCCACACAGTTTCTCTTCTCCAGGCTGAACACCCCCAACTTTCTTACCCTGTCTTCACAGAGGAGGTGCTCCAGCCCCTGATCATCCTCACAACCCTCCTCTGCACTTGCTCCAACAGTTTCATGTCCTTTTCATCTTGAGGACACCAACACGTGCTGTAGCACAGCATAAGACAGCACAGCACCTCATGGAATGTGATGGCATAGCAAAGCATGCCATAGTACAGCACAGCACAGAACAGCATAGCACAGACCAGCAAAGTATAGCATAGAATCGCATGGGATGGCATAGCACAACATAGCACAGCAGAGCAGAGCAGAGCATAGCACAGACCAGAAGAGCATAGACTAGCTCATTGGAAGGGACCTACAACCACCACCTAGTCCAACTGCCTGACTAATTCAGGGCTGACCAAAAGCCAAAGCATTGTCCAAATGCCTCTTCAACACCGACAGCCCTGGGGCATCCACCACCTCTCTAGGAAGCCTGTGCCACCCCCTGAACACCCTCTCTGTGAAGAAATGCTTCCTCCTATGAAGTGCGAGCCTCCCCTGACTCCCAGGTCTCCTGTCCCTGGATCCCAGGGAGAAGAGATCAGCACCTCCCTGGGCTTTTAGATCCTGACAACAGTTTTGCTTCTCTTCGTTTACCAGCATGTGTATAAACTCAAACCAGTGTTCATAGACAAAGTACGCATTCATTTAGCCTTGTGAATTCCCTGGCATGCCTGGATTCCATTTCTAAGTAGCATCTTGCCATAAGGTGACACAGAGGTCTCCAAAAAAAAAACCTGAAAAGAAGGAAAAGCTCTGGAGTCAAAGGGAACACACAGTTAGAACTGACCGAAGTAAGTGAAAGGCAGAGCAAAAGCATCCCCTTCCTGTCTGCTCCGACTGTACCTGGTTTGGGTTATGGGGAGCCACAGGGAGGGTGGAAGCCTCTCATCTCTCTTTACAAGTGTTCTCTCTCTCTCTGTAAAAGCACTGCAGGCTCAGGTGCTTCTGGTGTCAGAGCCACACTTGGTGTGATTCTTAAAGCCAATCCGCATCTGGTTTGAAGTGGGTGGGGGTGGATTTTAGTTTTCTTTCTAATAAACATATTTCTGTATGTGTTTTAGAGCAGAACCTGGAGCTTGGTGTGGTGGGCATAAATCCCTGGAAAGCTTGCCAATTATTGCTGCACAGCTGTCCTGGGTTCAGCTCTAACAGTTCTCTTCCTCCTTCTTAACAGCCAACCTCAAAGGAGTTCAGATTTTTTTATAAAGGGTGCACAAAAGCTTTGATTATTTCTTCATTGTCTCACCTTTTGGTGTTTAGGTTTTGTTGTTTTGTTTTCTTGGGTTTTTTTTTTTTTTGTTTGTTTGTTTTGGTTTCTTTTGTCCCAATTCTTGTGCAGTATTATCTTAGGGTTGTATGAAACCTTCATGGAGATCCTACTGCCCTGACAGCAGAGTATCCCCAGACGCGCTGGGGAATCCCAAATGTGGTTGTACACAGGGTTCTCACACCCTTCAAACAGTCACATACCACACACTTGGACTAAGCACTAGCACCCTCACTACCAACTACTAGTCCTAGTCAAAGTCTGCCAGGCGCTCATGCTGCTTCTGCTGCAGTCCTGCTCTTGTCTAGTGATGCAGACGTCCCTGGACCAGTCCTGCAGGAGATACTGATTAATGCTGTGCGGGACTGTGGGAGGGTTTCAAAGTCATGCTGGAGGGGCTGGGACTCTGCCACTGTTTCTGCTGTGCTGCAAAACCCCTTCTCCTTCACAGACAGCTCTAAGATACCCGAAAGAAAAGTCCTAGATCCAGGGCTGGCGTGAAGCTTCCAGTACAAATCCACTGCCTCGTCACGTTACAGTGCACATGGAAACATATAGACACACATATACAAATAAAAGAGATGTGGCACTGCAGCCACTCCAACCCCTACAACAGGCACCGCAACTACTACCTCAGCAAGAGGTGGCACAGCTATTTCAATGCCAGCAACAGGCACTGAGGCTACTCCAACGCCTGTGACAGGCACTGCCCAAAGGTGACTGACGAGCTTTTGGTAGCGCTGTCTTGGAGACAGAGGAAATGCAGCAGCTCTCCGCCTTGCCTGGTCTCTCACAGGATCCTTCTGTGGTGGGGTTGATGAAGGTAGAACAGCAAGTGCCCATCACCACCACAGCAGTGCACCGGCGGCAATATGGCACCAACCGATACTCCCTGATTGCCATCCAGGAGCTGATCCATTGATTGGAGAGCCCAGGAGTGCTCAGCAGGACCCACTCACCCTTTAAAAGCCCCACAGGGCCCGTGCACAACCCACATTACAGTCTGATTGTAAGCTCTATCAAGTGACCCAAGGAAGAACAATTTCAAATGGGGCCCTGAGCAACAACAAGCCTCAGAACAAATTCAACAGGAGATAGTTCATGCCCTTGGGCCAGTCCGGACTGGGCAAGATGGGAAATGTGCTCTGCACCCCAGCCACGCAGAATGGGCCTACCTGGAGCCTCTGGCAGAAAGCTCCAGGGGAGACTCGAGGTCGACCCCTCGGCTCTTGGAGTCGAGGACACACAGGATCCAAGGCTGGTTGTAGCCCACCTGAACAAGAGATACTGGCAGCCTCTGAAGGGGATCGAGCTGCTTCAGAAGTGACTGGCACTGAAGCACAGCTCCTCCTGGCACCCCGCTTGCCCGTGCTGGGCTGGATGCTCAAAGGGAAGGCCTACACGTCATACAACTGATGCTACAGGGATTAAGGAAGGGGGTTGCACAGATGACACAACGAGCTCAGATATAAATCCCAGTTGTCCAGGAATCCTGGAAGTGACCGTGGACTGGCCAGAAGGCACCGATTTTGGAATGTCACCAGAGAACAGATGCTGAAGAAGCCCCACCATATAATGAATGAGAAAAATCTCCAGTGCTTTATCTCTACTTCCTCACGCATGGTGGCAAGTGCCCTGTGGGGGTGGTTGCAGTAATGGAAGCAGAGCAACTGGCAGCGCAGAGGGAAACCCATCTGGGCTGCTGCACTGTGGCAAGATATCGCTGCCCAGATGAAGAACCTGGTGGTGAAGGTACACCATGGAGATGCTCATGTACCCAAGAGTCGGGCCACTGAGGAACATCAGATGATGGCTGAAGTACAAATACAGGGAGGCCTGGCACATTCGCTGTATCACACTCCCACCAACCCACCAAGGCAAGCGCCGTGTGCTTACCGTGGTGGAAGCAACCACCGGGTGGCCGGAAACATACGCTGTGCCCCACAACACTGCCCGGAACACTATCCTGGGCCTTGAGAAGCAAATCTCGTAGCAACACGGCACCCCAGGGGGAACTGAGTCAGACAATGGGACTCATTTCCAGAACAACCTTAGACACACCTGGGCCATGAGCATGGCATTGAGCGGCTATATCACATCCCCCACCATGAACCAGCCTCTGGGAAAGTCCAGTGGTACAATGGGCTGCTGAACACCACACTGAGAGCAACGGGTGGTGGGACTTTCAAACACTGGGATACACTTAGCAAAGGCCACCTGGTTGGTCAACACCAGAGGAGCTGCCAACAGGCCTGACCCAGCCCAGTCACAACTTTTACATACCATAGAGGGAGATAAAGTTCCCGTGGTGGCATAAAGGATGTGCTGGGGCAACCAGTCCTGGTTATCGCTGCTTCGAGCAAAAGAAAACCCGCTTGTGGGATTGCTTTTGCTCCAAGAGCTGGGGGCATTTGGTGGGTACTGCAGGAGGATGGGGAAGTCCGGTGTGTACCTGAAGGAGATCTGATTTGGGGTGAAAAGAGCCAGTGAATTGAACTTTATGATGCTGTCTAATACTGAATTCCGTGATCGCCTCCATGGCGGCTGAACACCCATCACTGCGCGGGACACCTTGTGGCCTCTGTCCCCACCGCTCTGGGTTTGAGGATCTGAACCTGACACCCTTGATCACCACACTGATGAAGAATGGACTTTGATCCGAATGGACAGGTGCCGCGGTGATGGAATCGGAACTGGCTTCAGCATCCAACAACCCAACACCACACCCCATCCATCTTTCCTGCCTGGAGACACTGCTATGGCAGATGGAGCCCCAAGCCATGGCCTGAATGAATTCAACGGACTTTTGTAGGGATGGTCCGTAGACTAAGGGAGTGATATCTCTGTGGGGGTGTGTAGATATATGTATATGTGTAAGTCTCAAAAGACGGGAAAGATGACGGTGGGAAGCGGGAGGCCCGGCATGACACAAATGCTGTGGAATAAGGGGTGGATACTGTCCTGGTTGTGGCTGGGACAGTGCTCGTTTGCTTTCTAGTACCTGGTGCACTGCTGTGTTTTGGCTTTATTCCAAGAGCAATGCTGACAACACACTGACCTTTTAGTTGTATATAAACCGGGGGGAGTTATTCGGAAGGGGAGGATCACTGCTCGGGTCGGGCTGGGTATCAGTCAGCGGGTGCTGAGCAAGTGTCTTGGGCATCACTTGTGTTTATTGGGCTTTTTTTCCTTTTCCCTTTCTTTCCTCTCCTCTTGTTTTTCCCGTTACCATTATTACCACTATTACCAGTACTAGTGCACTGTGCTTCGGTTATTAAACTGTTCTTATCTGCACCCTCGGGGTTTTCATCCTTCCGTCCCTCCTCCCCATCCCGCCCCAGGAGCCAAAACCTGGCTCAGGGTCAGCGGCACCTCTGCCCCCTCCTGGGTGCCGGGGATCGGCTGCCCCAGCAGCACCTCCCCCCGGGGGGAAACAGCCCCCAGGCCCCCCACAACAGCCCCGCTCCATCCCCAGGGCCGTGTGGCCGGGGCGGGCACGGAAAGGTCCGGGAACCCCCACAGCTCCAGCCCCCACGGCCCGGGCTCGCAGCACCCCATACTCCCAGGCAACTCGCAGCCCCACTGCCCAGCGCTCGCACCCGCCCCCCGCATTCCCCAGCACCCCCGCAGCGCCCGGCCCCACTGCCCAGAGCCTCGGGGGGCCGCAGACCCCAGCCCCGCTCCCCGGGCTCTGCAGCGCCCCCCAGACCCGCGCCGCGCCCGCTCGCCCTCACCCCGCGCCCGCTCGGCCGCCGCCATTGCCGGGAGCAGCTCCGCCTCACGCCCTGGGCCCGCCTCCGCCAATCAGCGCACGGCTCCCCGCGCGGGGCGCGCTGGGAGCTGTAGTCCGGGATCCGGCACATGCGCAAGGCGCAGCCGGTACGAGGCAGAGGGGAGGGGGCGCAGCTGGACCCCCGAGCGGGATCCCACAGGCACCGGATGGGCTGGGGCGAAGGGACCTGGAAGCTCCTCCAGCTCCAAGCCCCTGGGTCCAACCTGGCCTTGAACACTGCCAGGGACGGGGCAGCCACAGCTCCTCTGGGCACCCTGTGCCAGCGCCTCACACCCTCACAGGGAAAACCTGCCTGAGATCTCATCTCAATCCATCTTTGTGGAAAGGAAAGGAGGAAAGGAGGAAAGGAGAGGACAGGGGAGGACAGGGGAGGGGAGGGGAGAGAGGAGAGGGAAAGGAAAGGAAAGGAAAGGAAAGGAAAGGAAAGGAAAGGAAAGGAAAGGAAAGGAAAGGAAAGGAAAGGAAAGGAAAGGAAAGGAAAGGAAAGGAAAGGAAAGGAAAGGAAAGGAAAGGAAAGGAAAGGAAAGGAAAGGAAAGGGTGAAATAAGAACTCACTCCTCTAAACAAGATAAGAAGGTTTTATTGAGGGACAAAGTCAATAAAGCAAAAGCAACAGTGCTGGGCGCATGACAGTAACCAGAGGCGCAAGTGATTAGTATTTGTTACAGGTTTATATACTTTCACTCTTACGTTAGTCACATACATATTCATAATTCCCGTGTACAGGCAAGGAATATTATAACTAGCTCCAAGAACTTGTTATCATAGGTCTCCTCCTCTTGGTGTCTGCGCACTGCTCTGCGGTGATTGTGGGCAGGGCTCTTGAGGATGAAGCAAGCAGTCTTCCTCTTGTGAGTAGGGGTCTTCAAGATGAAGTAAGCAGTCTTCCTCACAGCGTACTGTTCACCTTTGGCACAGTTGGACGCCCCAGTAACCACACAAGTAGCCGAAACCAGCCATATCTGTAATTCTTCTGACAACTAGCAAAGATTTAAAAGTGTGATCTTCCTGCAAAATTTATTGCAGGACGGGCAGACAAGGAGTATCCCAAGCTAGCAGATGTTTGGGAGGCTCTGTCTCTAAACTAACTAACAAGTGGAAGGATGGTGTGAAATAACTCATTCATGCTTAGTGGGGCCGCTAAATCCTGTTAGCTCACCACAGACTTACAACACAAACACTGTTCTTTAAAACTAAAGACACTTTAGAAGTCTGGTGTGAAACCATTAACTCATGTTTAGTGGGGCCACTACATTCCACAGACTTACAACATAAACATTGTTCTCTCTCTACAACCTAAGTGAAGCTAAAAAGTACTTTATGTTGTCCAGGCACTAGCTTTTCTTATATCAGGACCCCCACCTTCTTTCTTTTACCTTTACAAATCCTTTTGCTATGTGACTTCATTTTGCTTAAGAGTTCTGGTCCTTTTTAACTTGTCGTCTGATCTTATGTCTTTAGCGAGCTTTGTTTCTGTTGCCGTAAACTCGTACAGTTATAGCCACATAACCACACCTATGACTTGCGAAAGCCAATACATTTATGTGTTTATCACGAAAGGAAAGGAAAGGAAAAAGGAAAGGAAAGGAAAAAGGGGATAAAATAAGCAGTAAAATGAAGCCTCCTTTTGACTTTCCAAAGTCTCCGGTCTCATTTCTAAAGCCTCGCTCGCAGGGTCCCAAGGCTCGGGTTCAGTTTACAAAGGCTCTGCCGTGGGGACGCTGCGGCCGGGCGGGGGGCGCACGGGCCCGGCCGCGGGGCTGGGCAGGACCCGCTCCGCCGTTCCACGGGCTCCCGCGGCCGCGAGCCCCCCCCCGCCGGCCGCTCCGGCCGCTGGCAGCGGGCGCCCGGGGCGCGCGTGGACAGAGCCGTTGGGAGCGAGGCTGCGGCGGCGGCAGCAGCAGCGGCTTTGGAGCGGCTTTGGAGCGGCAGCGCCGTTGGCAGCAGCGGCAGCAGCGGCAGCAGCGGCAGCAGCGGCAGCAGCGGCAGCACCAGGCGCGGCGGCGGCGGCAGCTCTCGGCGGTCCGGAGCCCTCCCTCCGCCGCTCCCCGCGATGGTGCCCCCCGCCTCCCCCCAGCCCCCCGCCGGGGCTCGCGGCGCCGCTCGGCTCTCCCGGTACTGGCAGTGGCGGCGCTGGGCGAGCCGCCGCCGCTGGGTCTGCCGAGGCAGCGCCGCCCCCTGGCGCTCCCCGGCCCGCCCCCAGGCCCCGCCCCGCCCGGCAGCCGCGACCCCCGAGACCCCGGTGCGCGGGGCGGCTGCGGGGGTGCCGGCCCCGGGAGCGCGGTCGGGCAAGGTGCCCGTGGTGCTCCTGACCCGCATTGACCCGTCGGCCTATCTGCGCTCCGGGACCGGCGGGGAGCGGCACGCCGCGGAGCCTCGGCCGGGAAAGGCCGGGAAGGATGCGGCGCCGCTCGGCCCGGAGCGGCCGGTGGGGGCCGGCGGGGACCCCGCGCGCAGCGATAGCGGCCGCGTCTGTCGCGCGGGGCATGACAAGGAGAGCTTCGAGCGGCTTTACCGCGTGGGACCGCGGCTGGGGAGAGGCGGCTTCGCGGCCGTGTACGCGGGGGTCCGCCTGAGTGACAACACCCCGGTAAGGGGCGGGGCCGGCGGCGGGGCGGGGAGGCGGCGGGGCGAGGCGAGGCTCAGCCCAGCGCTGCCCTTGGCTTGCAGGTGGCGATCAAACAAGTGGCTCGGGGGCGCATCTCCTCGTGGGGCGAGCGGGTGAGTGCGCGGGGGCAGCGGGACGGTGCCTGGTACCGTTGGGGCATCCCAGGCAGGGAGGCACAGGACCCCCGGGCCAGCATCAGCCCTGCTGACGGTGCCCTGGTCCCCCCGCAGCCCAGCGGCACTCGCATTCCCATGGAGATAGCCATGCTGAGGAAGGTGCGCTCCGGCTGCAGTGCCATCATCCAGCTCCTCAACTGGTTTGAGCTGCCCCACTCCTTTGTGCTGGTTCTGGAGCGTCCGCAGCCATCGCAGGACCTCTTTGCCTTCATCAAAAAGCGGAGGTTCCTGCCCGAGGATATGGCGCGGGGCATTTTCCTCCAGGTGCTGGTGGCTGTGCGGCACTGCCACAGCCGCGGTGTCCTGCACAGGGATATCAAGTCCAATAACATCATCATCAACTTGGCCACCAGAGAGGTCAAGCTTATTGACTTTGGTTGCAGCACCTTCCTCAGGGACACGGTCTACACCAAATTTAGCGGTGAGCCCACAGCCCAGGGTGCTTCCGGTACCGGGCAGTTTGTGAACCAGAGTCACGTGCCGGTGACGAGGTGGCGGGTCACACCGAGTGCGTGTCCCCACGTCCATGGGGCCGCCGCTGCAGCCCCTGCAGCCCTGGGGATGCGCGGGCGAGGATCCGGGAGCAGGTGGCATCCGCCTGATGAGCTGTGCCTGTATCCTGTTGTAGGAACAGCTTTGTACTACCCGCCGGAGTGGTTCCGCTACCACTGCTACCACGGCCGTCCGGCGGCGATCTGGTCCATGGGCGTGCTGCTGTATGCGATGGTGTGCGGGGTCCTCCCCTTCCAGTGCTGCAAGGACATCATTGGCGGGCAGCTCTTCTTCCAGCGCCAGATCTCTGTCGGTAGGTGCCCGGCTTTGCGGCAGCAGGGGGAGGTCGGGATTTACGGGATGGCAGCCGATCTCCCTTGCTCAGCTGGAGGAGATGGCCCATGTCCTGCCATCCTGCTCTCCTCCAAACCGGATGGTGGAGCAGGAGGTTTGGGTGAGGCTCTGAGCACACCCAGGCCTGGGCGCTGCGGACGGTGGCACAAGGTGGGCAGGAGCCTCCTGCAACTGAGCGGTGCTTCCCGCATTCTCCCCAGAATGCCAGCACCTCATTGGGTGGTGCTTGTCCATGCGCGCTTGCGACAGACCATCCCTGGAGGATGTGCTCAACCACCCTTGGCTGCAGACATCCCCTGCCCCAGGAGACGGCTGCCCCTCCACCCGCACAGCCTGAGCCAGCAGCCGCGCAAGTAAGCCGGGGGTGCCTTCTGGGGGGAGTGTGCTGTTTTTGGGAGGTTGGGTGCTTTTGTGGGGATTCGGGCTCTTGGCAGCTTGGGATGGATTTTTGGGGCCTGTGGGGATTTTTTGGAGACTTTGAGGGTTTGGGGCTTGGTTTTTTGGGGGGACGTCGAGGGTTTTGAGGAGAGTTGGTGGTTTTGGGTGTTTTGGGGTTTGGGGAGTTTGGTGAGGTTGGGTGTCTATTGGGGGATTGGGTGTTTTGGGGGGACTTATGCATTTATTGGGGGGGTTGTGGGGACTGGTTTCTGGGTTCTTTGGAGGGCAATAGGTGTCAGAGGGACACCTCATGAGAGTTCATTCTCCTCCTTGCAGCTGGGGCAGTGCTGAGGTTGGGCTTTAGTCTGAGGATAACGCTGATAACATACCGATCGTATAGTGGTTTCTGATTAGCCTGTACCCTGAGCAAGGCTGATTCAGTCTCTCATGCTCTGCAGTGAGGAGAGACAAGACCTAATATTGCAAAGCAACAGACAATGCGGCTACTCCAACACCAGCCACAACCACTGCGGTGACACCGACCATGGCGCCAGGCACTGTGGCTACTCCAATGGCAAGGACTGTCATTACAGCTACAACTCCAGTGACATGCACTGCTGCTGTTCCAACCAGGGCAAAAAAAGCAGTGCGGCTACTCCAAACACAGAGACAAGCAGTGAGGCTTCTTAAACCCAAGCCACAAGCACTGCAGGACTACAAATGCAGCGACACACACATCGGCCACTAGAACGCCCAGGACAGGCACTGTGGCTACTACAACCCAATTCAACATGCCCTGCAGTTACTCCAGCCCCAGGCACAACCACTGCAGTTACTCCACCACCACTTTAAAGCTCTGAAGCTACTCCACCTCTGGGAAGGAGCAATGGCGCTACTCTAAGGCCTGCTATGCATACAGTGGCTACGTCAACCCCAGCCACAAACACTGCAGCTACTCCAGTGCCAGCCACAAACACTGCGGCCTGTCCAACGCCAGTGACACACACTGCTGCTCCTCCAGCCCCACCGACAAGCAGTGAGGCTTCTCCAACCCAAGCCCTAAGAACTGTGCCTACTGCAAACATGGCCACAGGCACATGGGCTACTCCAGTGCCAGGGACAGGTGCTGTGGCTGCTGCAGCTCCAATGACACGCACTGCAGGTATTCCAACCACATCAACAAGCAGGGAGGCTTCTCCAGTGCAAGCCACAAGCGCTGCGGCTGCTGCAACCCCAGTGACTGGGACAGTGCCTACTACATGGTAGTGACAGGCATAAACACTGCAGCTGTTCCAACCACTGAACAAGCACAGCAGCTACTGCAGTGCCAGCCACAGCAGTGCAAGTACTCCAGTGCCTGAGACAGACACTGCCGCTGCTCCAACCTCATTGACAAGCAGTGAGGCTTTTCCAAACCAAGCCAAATGCACTGCAGGTACTCAAAGTACGTAAGAGACACATCAGACACTCAAATGCAAAGGATGGGCACTGTGGCTCCTCTATCCCCATCAACAAGCACTTTGGCCAATCCAACCCCAGGCAGAAACACTGCAGTTGCTCCACCAGCACTCTTCAGGTCTGCAGCAATTCCAGCTCTAGGAGGGAGCACTGCTGCTACTCTACAGCCTGCAAAGTATGCAGTGGCTACGTCAACCCCAGCCACAAGCACTGTGGCTACTCCAAACCCTGCCAGAAGCACTACAGCTACATCAGTGACAGGCACAAGCACTGCGGGCTGTCCAACGCCAGTGACACACACTGCTGCTCCTCCAGCCCCACCAACAAGCAGTGAGGCTTCTCCAACCCAAGCCCTAAGAACTGTGCCTACTGCAACCATGGCAGCAGGCACATGGGCTACTCCAGTGCCAGGGACAGGTGCTGTGGCTGCTGCAGCTCCAATGACACGCACTGCAGGTATTCCAACCACATCAACAAGCAGGGAGGCTTCTCCAGTGCAAGCCACAAGCGCTGCGGCTGCTGCAACCCCAGTGACTGGGACAGTGCCTACTACATGGTAGTGACAGGCATAAGCACTGCAGCTGTTCCAACCACTGAACAAGCACAGCAGCTACAGCACACAGCAATGCGGCTGCTCCAATGCCTGAGACAGACACTGCCGCTGCTCCAACCTCATCGATGAGCAGCGAGGCTTCCCCAAACCAAGCCACATGCACTGTGGGTACTTCCCAGTCCCAAAACTGCTCCCAAGTGAGCCCCCAGTGACTCCCCAGACCCACAATGGTCCCCCAGGTGATCCTCCTGTAACTCCCCAGACCCACAACTGCCTCCAGAGTGCTGCCCCAGACCCACAATTGCCCCCCAAGTGACCCTCCTAGACCTACAACTGCCCCCAAGTGACCCCCAAGACCCATAACTGCCACCCAAGGGACTACCCAGTGCCACCCCTCAGACACATAACTGCCCCCCAAGGTACCCCCAGTGACCCCCCAGACCCATAACTGCCCCCCCAGGGACCCCCCCGTAACGCCCCAGACCCACAACTGTCCCCCAAGTGACCCCCCAGACCCAAAACTGCCCCACAAGGGACCACCCAGTCCCCCCCAACCCAGACACATAACTGCCCCCCCAAAGGACCCCCCAGTGACCCCCCAGACGCATAACTGCCCCCCAAGGGACCCCCTTGTAACTCCCCAGACCCATAACTGCCCCCCAAGGGACACCCCCGTGTCCTGGTTTGAGCAGCAGCAGTCAGTTTTCTCCTTCTTAGGAGCTAGTACAGTGCTGTGTTTTGATCTTTTGGCCTGGGAACAGTGCTGATAACGTGGATGTTTTCAGTTGCTGCTCGAATGTTTGGTCTGGCCAAGGACTTTGTGAGCCTCATGCTCTGCCAGGGAGGAGGGGAGGCTGGGAGGAAGCAGAGACAGGACACCTGACCCAAACTGACCAAAGAGGTATTCCATACCACAGCATGTCATGCCCAGGATGTAACGGAGAGTGACCCGGAAGGGTTGAGGGACGGCAGGGTTGGAGGAGGTATCGGTCGGTGCTTGAATGGGGGGAGTGGGGTGAGTTATTGGTCGGCTGGTGTTGAGGTGTTGTATTCTTTCCTCTTGTTATTTCCTTTAGCACTATTATTATTGGTGGTAGCAGCAGTGATTTGTGTTATACCTTAGTTACTAAACTGTTCTTATCTCAACCCGTGGGAGTTGCATTTTTTTTTGATTCTCCTCTCCGTCCCTCCAGGAGCAGGGGGAGGGCAAGAAGGGGGGGGAGTGAGTGGACGAGGTTTGTGGTTGGGTTTAAACCACGACAGTTCTTTTTGGCGCCCAACGTGAGGCACGAAGGGTTGAGATAACGACGGAGATGATCAGATTAATAGTCTTCACAGTGCTGATTTATTGGCTCTCAAAGTTGTTTCTCTTGCTCTCAGCGCTTCAGAATGTAGTACATTACATAGAGCCGGTATTCCCTGTGTTCGTGTTTATCAAGTGTGGGGCTTGGGCTAAGGTTTTTGTTTCACTGTACTTTATGGCAATGGCTTGTAATACGGTTGGGCTCCAGCAGCAGGGAGAGATGGATGTGGCCGTGGACTTGTACCGGGCCGTCCCGCTGCTCTTCAGCGCCCTGGCCCTTGTCCTCGCCTCCGTCTTTGTGAAGCTGCGGGGAGCCGAGGGGGAGCGGCCCCGGGAGCCGGCGGCGGCCGTAGCGGCCCGGGAGAGCGGCCCCGGGGACCAGGCGGCGGCGGGAGCGGGGCCCGAGGCCGGGAGGGAGGCGGCTGCTGAGCAGCGGGAGGGGGCGGCCGAGGAGCCGAGCCCCGCGGAGGAGCCGAGCCCCGCGGAGGAGCCGAGCCCCGCGGCCGAGCCCAGTCCCGCGGAGGCCGAGAGCGTCCCCCGGCAGCCGCCCGCCGAGCCCCATGAGGACGCAGCAGTGCACGCAGCATTTCCCAGCAAGGCAGAGGAGGAAGAGCTGCACCCAGGAAAAGAGAAGCTGGTGGTGGGAGAGCCGGCAAGCACAGCAGCTGCACCAGCCCCAAGGACAAGCACAGCAGCATCGTTTGAGAGTTCTGAAGGGTTTGAATGGCCTGTGGGTACCCTTGGGACCTGCCTGCTGGTTGTGACGGGGATCACCATGTTGGCGCACACACAGAGTGTGTTCTACCCACGGCCATTTTGTCTGATCTCAGAAGTTAAGCAGAGTCAGGTTTGCTTCTTGTCTGGGGTTAGACAACAATATGGGAGGAACAAGAGATACTCCCCAAGGCTGGACAGCCATGAGTGGCAGGGTGTGTGGGGCAGTATGAGCGAGTATCTGGTCCACTGGACCCCTCCAGTGCTTTGGAAGCATTGGAGATGGAAGGTGGCTCTATGGGGTCCCCAGCAACAAGCTGCAGAAACTGCTGAAGGGGACAGTGAATTATTTTGAGCCTGGTGGGCCATGACACTTCAGGCCATCAGGGCAGAGATGCAACATAGAGATGGACTCATGATCGAGGGGTGGACTTAGCAATGGACATTATTGCCCAGGTTATTCACTAGTGTGAACACTGCACACAGCCTCTCCTTCTCTGAGAGACTGTTACAAGAGATGGAGCCTGACATCATGGACCAGATGGACTCAGCAGCTTTATAGGTCCATGCACTAAGAAATGATGTTTTTTCTCTGTGTATATGTAGATGTATATATATGTAAGAGTGATGGCATATTGAAGATGTGGTATCTGAGCATGACGTGAATGGTATGGAATAAGGGGTGGATAATGTCCTGGTTTGAGCAGCAGCAGTCAGTTTTCTCCTTCTTAGGAGCTAGTACAGTGCTGTGTTTTGATCTTTTGGCCTGGGAACAGTGCTGATAACGTGGATGTTTTCAGTTGCTGCTCGAATGTTTGGTCTGGCCAAGGACTTTGTGAGCCTCATGCTCTGCCAGGGAGGAGGGGAGGCTGGGAGGAAGCAGAGACAGGACACCTGACCCAAACTGACCAAAGAGGTATTCCATACCACAGCATGTCATGCCCAGGATGTAACGGAGAGTGACCCGGAAGGGTTGAGGGACGGCAGGGTTGGAGGAGGTATCGGTCGGTGCTTGAATGGGGGGAGTGGGGTGAGTTATTGGTCGGCTGGTGTTGAGGTGTTGTATTCTTTCCTCTTGTTATTTCCTTTAGCACTATTATTATTGGTGGTAGCAGCAGTGATTTGTGTTATACCTTAGTTACTGAACTGTTCTTATCTCAACCCGTGGGAGTTGCATTTTTTTTTGATTCTCCTCTCCGTCCCTCCAGGAGCAGGGGGAGGGCAAGAAGGGGGGGGGAGTGAGTGGACGAGGTTTGTGGTTGGGTTTAAACCACGACACCCCGCAACTCCCCACACCCACAACTGTCCCCCAAGGGATCCCCCTTTAACTCCCCAGACCCACAACTGCCCGCAAGTAATGCCCCAGACCCACAATTGCCCCCAAGTGATCCTCCTAGACCTACAACTGCCCCCCAAGTGACCCCCCAAACCCATAAGTGCCCCCCAAGGGACCCCTCAGACCCATAACTGCCCCCCAATGGACCAGCCAAGTGACCCCCCAGACCCATAGCTGCCCCACAAGTGACGCCCCCATAACTACCCAGACCCATAAATGCCCCCCAAGTGACCCCCCAGACCCATAAGTGCCCCCCAAGGGACCCCTTAGAACCATAACTGCACACCAAGGGACCACACAGTGCCTCCCCCCAGACCCATAACTGCCCCCCAAGGGACCCCCCCGCAACTCCCCCGACCCACAACTGTCCCCCAAGTGATCCCCCTTTAGCTCCCCACATCCACAACTGCCTAAGTGCTGCCCCAGACCCACAATTTCCCCCCAAGTGATCCTCCTAGACCTACAACTGCCCCCCCAAGGGACCCCCCCGTAACATCCCAGAAACATAACTGCCCCCCAAGTCAACCCCCAGACCCATAAGTGCCCCCCAAGGGACCACCCAGTGCCGCCCCCCAGACACATAACTGCCCCACAAGGGACCCCCAGTAACCCCCCATACCCATAACTGCCCCCCAAGTGACCCCCAAGACCCATAACTGCCCCCCAATGGACCACCCAAGTAACCCCCAGACCCATAGCTGCCCCACAAGTGACGCCCCCATAACTCCCCAGACCCATAAATGCCCCCCAAGTGACACCCCAGACCCATAAGTGCCCCCCAAGGGACCCCTCAGACCCATAACTACACACCAAGGGACCACACAGTGCCTCCCCCCCAGACTCATAACGACACACCAAGGGACCACACAGTGCCTACCCCCCAGACCCATAACTGCCCCCCAAGGGAACCCCCCCGCAACTTCCCAGACCCACAAATGCCTCCAAATGCTGCCCCAGACCCACAATTGCCCTCCCAGTGATCCTCCTAGACCTACAACTGCCCCTCAAGTGACCCCCCAGACCCATAACTGCCTCTCAAGGGACCACCCAGTGCCGCCCCCAGACACATACCTGCCCGCCAAGGGACCCCCAGTAACCCCCCAGACCCATAACTGCCCCACCAGGGGACCCCCACGTAACACCCCAGACCCGTAACTGCCCCCCAAGTGACCCCCAAGACCCATAGCTGCCCCCCAAGGGACCTCCCCGTAGCCCCCCAGACCCATACCTGTCCCCCAAATGACCCCCCCATAACTCCCCAGACCCATAAATGCCCCCCAAGTGATCCCCCAGACCCATAACTGCCCCCCAAAAGACCCCCAAGACCCATAACTGCCACCCAAGGGACCCCCCTGTAACTCCCCAGACCCATAACTGCCCCACAAGTGACCCCCCCCATAACTCCCCTGACCCATAAATGCCCCCGAAGGGAACCCCAAGACCCATAACTGTCCCCCAAAAGACCCCCAAGACCCATAACTGCCCCCCAAGGGACCCCCAGTAACCCCCCAGACCCATAACTGCCCCCCAAGTGACCCCCAAGACCCATAACTGCCCCCCAATGGACCAGCCAAGTGACCCCCCAGACCCATAGCTGCCCCACAAGTGACGCCCCCATAACTCCCCAGACCCATAAATGCCCCGCAAGTGACACCCCAGACCCGTAAGTGCCCCCCAAGGGACCCCTCAGACCCGTAACTGCACACCAAGGGACCACACAGTGCCTCCCCCCCAGACCCATAACTGCCCCCCAAGGGACCCCCCCGCAACTCCCCAGACCCACAAATGCCTCCAAATGCTGCCCCAGACCCACAATTGCCCACCAAGTGATCCTCCTAGACCTACAACTGCCCCCCAGTGACCCCCCCCAGACCCTCTACTGCCCCCCCAGTGATCCTCCTAGACCTACAACTGCCCCCCAAGTGACCCCCCAGACCCATAACTGCCCCCCAAGGGACCCCCCCGCAACTCCCCAGACCCACAACTGTCCCCCAAGTGATTCACCTAGATCTACAACTGCCCCCCAAGTGACCTCCCAGACCCATAACTGCCCCTCAAGGGACCACCCAGTGCCCCCCCCAGACACGTAACTGCCCCCCAGGGGACCCCCAGTGACACCCCAGACCCATAACTGCCCCCCAAGTCACCCCCCAGACCCATAACTGACCTGCAAGTGACCCCCCCATAACTCCCCAGACTCATAACTGCCCCTCAAGGGATAACCCAGTGACCCCCCATACCCATAGCTGCCCCCCGAGGGATCCCCCCTGTAACCCCCCAGACCCGTAACTGCACCCCAAGTGACCTTCCAGACCTACAACTGCCCCCTAGGTTACTGCCAAGTGATCACCCAGACCCAAGGCTGCCCCCAGGTGAACCCCCAGTCACTCCCCAGGCCCACAGCTGTCCCCCCAGTTACCACCCAGACCCACACCTATGCCTCAAGAGACCCCCGTCAGACCTACAACTGCCCCCCACGTTACCTGAAAGAGACCACTCAGATCATACTGCTCAGGCACTGGATTTGCAGCTGCTTTGCTGTGTTAGGAAATCGCAATGAATTTTGCCTAGCCAGAAGGATGGGTTTGTTTAGTTTGCCTCTTGGATCAGTCTGGAGTCAAGATCCTCGCCTCTTTGTATGCAGAGACAGAGCTTTGCACTCTGCAGCAGTGAGGATGCTGGGGAGGGGACGTGGTAAAAGGCAGATGCTCCATCCTGAACAGACTTAATGCCTTGTACACATAAACGTAATGAAACAGAAATGGAATCGTAGGAAGCACTCTAAGACACTCAGGTTCATCCCACAAGAAGGCTTCTTGTGCAAGCCCGGCTCAGAATAAATCTGACCTCCAGCCTTTAAGTGCTGCTTCCAGAAGAAACGGGAAAATGGTCAAGAAGGTTTTTAGAATTACTTCTTTTACTCATCTCGAGTGGAGCAAAAGACCCAGATTGTTGCTGAGATGTTCAAACCAACTGAACCTATCAGCTGTGTAACAGAAAGAGGTGCAGGGACACAGGGCTATGAAAAAAAATGTTGTGCTTTGGTTTGACTAACCCTAGGGTGATTGATGGAAGAATCCTCAGCGTCTGTATTTCAGGCAGCGTGCTTGCACCAGTCACACAGTGTTTATGATGAAGATTTCCTGTGCCACACGCCTGACAAATTACTTTGCCCTTTGAAACAGAGACAGAATATGTTTCACATGGTATCTGCAAACTATCATCAACAGTAATAAGAAGAGGACTTGATCTTAGAAAGTGCTGTGCTTATTCATCCCTGCAGATAGAAGAGATCATTCCAGTCTGTGCTGGGGGCTCCAGGTTTTAGTTAGGCCATAGTGCCTGCCCATCACAAATCCATGGATCTGGGTGACAATTCATTTTCAACTTACAATCAACCCAGGGAAGCAGGGAAATGAGGACCTGTTTAAGAAACTGGCAGCAGATGTCTGCATTCAAGACATGGTGCCATCTGAAGAAAAAGCCACATCACATCATGTCATTAAGACTGTCAAGAGGTTTTCAGTATTTTCCTGGTTAGGGTCTGCAGCAGCAAAGTCACTAGAAACACAGCAGCTGATAGCCACAGCTGCTGGTACTGATCCTTACAGACCAAAGGCTACGGAGAAGATACGAAGACAACTGGAAAGAGTGACTTTACCGACAACTAAACCTGGGCCAGAATGGCGCTAAGTTAGCTTTCAGTAAAATTAAAAAGCTGCTATGAATTGTAGGTGTTGAAATCCTCCTGATTATGAACCCAGCCTAAGGGGGTGGTGAATATCCTGTCATCACTTGAAGCTACAGCATTGCCCCAGAGAAGACATCTTTCTGAGGGTACCTGCGGAAAAATGACACCACTGCCATGTTAGAGCAGATTATTATCTCTTGGGCTGAGCTTAGAGACAACAGTTAAGAGGCATCACTGTAAAAACTTGCTGCTCTTACATACATGCCCACACCTGCCACCGTTTAGGGTCTCGGGTGTGATGGATCTTTCACAGCTATGACACAAGCAGTAGTTACCAACTAACTGCCCTAGTTAGCACTGGAACAAGATGCATATGCAGGTCCTGAGGATGCAGTGGTTGTTGTTGCAGGATGAAGAGGAACCTGAATTTGGTCATGTTTCCTGACACTGGTGAAAAAACCACAATTTACTTTTCCATTCTTACCCTTACTAACATATCTGGCACTCGAAGGAATCTATGGCTCATTTTGCCCATCATCTAACAATTACATGCAGTGCTAAAGGTATTGAACAAAACCCACAGAATCCCACAGAGGATGGGGCAGCCACAGCTCCTCTGGGCACCCTGTGCCAGCGCCTCAGCACCCTCACAGGGAAGACCTTCTGCCTAAGAGCTCAGCTCAGTCTCCCCTCTGGCAGGTTAAAGCCATTCCCCTTGGCCTGTCCCTACAGGCCCTTGTCCAAAGCCCCTCTCCAGGTTTCCTGGAGACCCTTTAGGCTCTGGAGTTGCTCTAAGGTCTCCCCTTAAGGAGCCTTCTCTTCTCCAGGCTGAACAAGCCCAGCTCTCTCAGCCTTGGATGTTTATCTCCTGGGCTGTGGGTGAAGGCCAATGATCCACAGAGGACGTGGATGGGAAATTCATCAAATATACTCTACTTTCACACACTGGTTTTTGTAGTCAAAGCAAAATGCAACGGTTTAAGAGCTTGATCTTGGAAGCAATCAAGACTGCTGCCATGTATGAAACAACTCACATGTCAGTAATGTTGTTTGGCTGCATCAAATTAAGTGCAGGTAGAGTTGGTGTATTTAAACATCTTGGTTAATTCTCTAAGTTCCTTACTGAAATGCACCCTCATGAAAATCGTCATGAAACGCAAACAAAAGTCTGGAGGCTCAAAGTTTCACATGAACGCATAAGAGAAGTTTTCACCTGGATTCAAAGCTCTTATTCAGACCTGATTTCATTTCTACAAGAGTATTCCTGCCTACTTCATGCTTCTCCTTCCCTGGAAGAGGGATTCCAAGTGGGCTCCAGCCCTGCCTGCACTTCCCCTGCTGGGTCAGGCCCCGCTTCCCGTGCGCTCCTGGCCCAGCCCAGCCCACCTCACCCCACTGCACCCCTGCTGTGCCCCCTGCCCACCCCGCTCCACCCCGCCCCACAGCCCTGACCCCCCCACTGCATCCCTGCTCCCGACCCCCTGCCCCCCGGCTCCAGCCCAGCCCAGCCCCTGCCCTTCCCACTCAATCCCTGCCACAGCCCCGCTCACCCCGCTCCTGCCCGCCTCAATCCCGCCCCGATCCCGGCTCCATCCCGGCTCCATCCTGCCCCGATCCCGGCTCCATCCCGGCTCCATCCCGGCTCCATCCTGCCCCGATCCCGGCTCCATCCCGGCTCCATCCCGCCCCGATCCCGGCTCCATCCCGGCTCCATCCCGGCTCTATCCCGCCCCGATCCCGGCTCCATCCCGGCTCCATCCTGCCCCGATCCCGGCTCCATCCCGGCTCCATCCCGCCCCGATCCCGGCTCCATCCCGGCTCCATCCCAGCTCCATCCCGCCCCGATCCCGGCTCCATCCCGGCTCCATCCCGCCCTCTCCTCTCCACATCCCTCCACCCCCACAGGTTACCACAGACGCCGCGCGCCCGCCCCCTTCCCGCCCTCCCCTCCGTGGCGCCGCCTCTGACATCATCCCCCCGCGCCGCCCGGTGTCATGGCGGCCGTGCAGGCGGAGGGGAAGCCGGGGCCGGTTTCCTGCCGAGAAACCCCAAGTGCTGGAGCTCACCCGCGTCTGCCCCGGGAGCAGGGTCAGGCCCCACAGCTCTGCTCCTGCCAGCGCTGCCGAGCCCTGCACTCCCTTGATGGTGCCGTCAGAGCGCCCCACACACTGCAGCACGGGCTGGACCATTGCTCTGGCTCCGGCAGAGGCACAAGTGCCTTTGGAAGCTGCCAGCGAACAACAAGAGCTGAGAAGCGGCTGCAGAAGGGCTCTGCTGTGGGGCTGAAAGCCAAGGGTGGTGCCGGGGAAAGGAGAGACTGCAGAGCCTCAGCCCTTGGGCTTCCTTCAGAGGAGGTGGCGGTGTTAGCGTAGGAACAAACACATAACCACCGGCATGGTTATATGAGGTGCTTTATTGCAGCGCTGGGAAACCAGGGGTACGCACCCAAATCTGGTTCCAACCTGGTCACATCGCGTTCGCAATTTATACACGTTTAGCACGGAGTACAACATTAGCTAATGCATATGCATTAAGGATTGCCACATCAGTCTTACTACATCAGCCTCTTCTACGCTTGCGCAGCCCCCTCTGGTGGTCGCCTGGTGGTCGTTCCGATGAAGTAAGGAGTCTTCCTCAGGTTGTCCTCTTCACCTTTCCCTTACTTGGACATATTCCAACCCTTGTGTGGACGCTAGCATTTTCTTATCTTCCTTTGACTGCTTCTGGCATGCTCTTCTGGCTATCTTATGCATAGGTTCTACCTGGGTATAGTCTCCAGTACATACTTTTCTAAATCCACCCATACACCTTTCACCGTATATGGTTATATTAGGTTTTTTACTAAGACTACCATTGTTAGCGTAAGAATAAACACATAACCACCGGAATGGTTATATGAGGTGCTTTATTGCAGCGCTGGGAAACCAGGGGCACTCGCCCAAATCTGGCTTCAACCTCGTCACATCGCGTCCACAATTTATATCCTAAAAGTTTCACCGTTAATACATATTCATCATAGGTTACAACATTTAACTAATACATATGCATTAGGGATTGCCATATCCATCTATTACGACATCAGCCTCTTCTGCGCTTGCGCGGCCCCCTCTGGTGGTCGTCTGGTGGTCGTTCCGATGAAGTAAGAGTCTTCCTCAGATGAAGTAAGAAGTCTTCCTCAGGTTGTCCTTTTCACCTTTCCCCCACTTGAGTATATTCCTTGTGCAAACGTTAGCACCCTCTTATCTTCTTTCTGGTATGTTCTTCCAGCTATCTTATACACAGGTTCCACTTGGGTATAGTCTCCAGTACATACTTTTCTAAATCCTTTTATACTCCTTTTACCATATTTGGTTATGCTATGTTTTTGTAGCATTGGGTACAAGACAGCTGTGATATATTGCAACATTAGAACCGCCGTGATACAAAACCACGAAGTCACAGCATTTTCTAATATACAAAACCTCACTATTAATTTATAAATTTCTCAAACATAATAATTTTTACTATTTTATACAATTGTTTTATCATACAAAATTCTGCTCTTTCGAACATTTCCCCCCTTTGAAAATACTTCACTTATTTAAGTAAGTATTTTCATTCTTTTAGATAGCTGTTTCCTAATAAGTAGGAGGAGGTGTCAGATATTTTGAGTGGTCTCTGGTCACTGCTCCTATAATTCGATGAGTCCATGCGTTGTTCCTGGCTATTTCCTTTCGGATACACAGATACATTAGGTAGATCATCAGAAATACAATTAGTACCATGATTATGGTCTGCACGAGGGAACGAACCCATCCCGTGAGGTGAAGGCCCAAACCATCAAACAGTGCTCCAACCCAATTTTGTTCAATATATTCCTTTTGTTTTTCTATTTCTTGTTCAATGCTGTTTAGTTGGGAGATGTCATGTTCTATATCTGCAGTCACATTAGGAATGTGAATACAGCAGTGATCTACTCTATCTTTTAAATATCCACAAACACCATGTTCCTTAAGTAACAACATGTCTAGTGCCATTCTGTTCTGCAAGGTCATTTTGGTTGTTGCCTGCAATTGTAAATTCAAATCTCTGAATCCTTTCTTTGTTGGCATTGGTCCTGTCAGAATGGTATCTGTGAACTTGCAAATCAGAATGGCATCCTGCTTTAAGTTGTGTCAAAACATCTTTTCTACCTGTCCACTAGATTGGGGCCTCCAAGGAGTGTGTAAGTTCCATAATATTCCTAATAGTTTACTAACTTTTTGTACTACGGTTGCAATAAAATGTGAACCCCTATCTGATGATATACCTAAAGGGACTCCAAATCGCGGGATGATTTCTCTAAGCAACCATTTCACTACTTCTTTTGCATGATTGGTGCGACAGGGAAAAGCCTCTGGCCATCCAGAAAAAGTGTCAACCCCTACTAATAGATATTTGTACCCTTGTACCTTTGGTAGTTCTGCAAAATCAACCTGCCAATAATCTCCTGGTTCCATTCCTATCCTAATTCTTCCCATCTCAATTTGTCTTTTTACTACTGGATTGTTTTTCAAACAGATTTCACATTTTGATCCCACTGATTTTGCCATAGTTAACATCTGTGTGGAAATTATTCCTCGTTTTAGATAAGTTACCAATGCTTCTGCACCCCAATGACATTTTTGATGTTCAGTTTGTAGAATCTTTCGCATTATTGCAGGTGGCACTATTACTTGTCCCGTTGTTGTTACATACCACCCTTCAGAATTCTTTTGGGCCTTTAAGAGTCCTGCTAATTTTTATCTTCTGTTGAATAGTTTGGGCTTTGTGAAAGATAGGTGTGGAGTGGGCTTACCTTCAGAGGTATTAAAGCCATCATATTCCACACCTCCCGGGCTACTTGGCGGGCTGTCCGATCTGCTAGTGTATTTCCTTCAGATACCTTTGAAGTTCCGCCTTGATGTGCCTTGCAATGCATGATGGCTACTTGTTTAGGTCTTTGCACAGCAATTATTAATTCTAAAATTTCTTTCTGATATTTTATGTTAGTCCCTTGTGAAGACAAAAGTCCTCGTTCTTTCCATAATGCTCCCTGAATATGTACTACACCAAATGCATATTTTGAGTCTGTCCATATATTTACCTTTTTGTCGTTGCTCAGCTCCAATGCTCTTGTAAGAGCTATCAATTCTGCTTTTTGGGCTGACGTTCCTTCGATTACCTTTTGCTGAGTTGTCACAGCATATCCTGCGTATCGTGTCCCGTTCTCCACAAAGCTGCTGCCATCTGTAAAGAGTTCCCAGTCCGGTTGTTCTAGAGGTGCATCCTTCAAGTCTGCTCTGGTTGCATATGTATGTTCAATGATTTCTACACAGTCATGTTCGAGGGTTCCTTCTTCTAGGTCTGTTCCTAGAAAAGCTGCTGGGTTTAACAGGTTAGTAGTTTTCAAGCTTATATCATCCTGTTCCATTAGGATTGCCTGATATTTCATCATCCGGCTAGGAGACAACCAATGCCCCCCTTTTTGTTCCAAAACAGTGGTTACCATATGTGGCACAAATACATCAATGTGTTTTCCCAGGGTTAATTTCCTAGCTTCTTGGATTAAAATAACAGTTGCTGCTACTACTCGCAAGCATGAAGGCCATCCTGCATTCACTGGATCCAGTTGTTTTGAGAAATATCCCACTGGTCTTTTCCAGTTCCCAAGTTTTTGAGTTAGTACCCCCAGTGCCAATTTTTGTCGCTCGTGGACAAACAATTGGAAATCTTTTGTCAAATCTGGGAGTCCCAATGCTGGAGATTTTGTCAGTGATTCCTTCAATTTCTGAAAGGCTTCTTTCTGTTGTTTTTCCCAAACAAAGGCATGTGATTTTTGGGCCTCATACAGGGGTTTGGCAATCAGTCCATAGTCCATTATCCATAGTCTGCACCACCCTGTCATACCCAAAAATATTCTTAGGTCATGCAAGTTTCGTGGTTCTGGGATAGCACAGATTGCCTCTATGCGATTTATTCCCAGCTTCCGTTGTCCTTGTGAAATTTCACATCCCAGATACAACACAGTCATGCATGCAATTTGTGCCTTTTCTTTTGAGACTTTATAACCCTTTAAGCCTAGTTGATTCAGAATTTCAATTGTCACTTTTATGCACAGAGATTTTTGTTCTGTCGCAATAAAAATGTCATCTACATATTGTAGCAAAAGGTATTGTGATCTCGGTACCTGTATCTTTCCTTGGGTAGTCCATGTTTCCAATTCTTTGGCTAGTTGGTTTCCAAATAGGGTCGGACTGTTTTTGAATCCTTGTGGAAGTCTGGTCCATGTCAGTTGTGTTTTCCGTCCATTCTGTGGATTTTCCCATTCAAACGCAAACAGTTTCCTGCTACTTTTGTCAAGGGGAATGCAGAAGAAGGCATCTTTTAAATCAATCACCATAAACCATTTATATTTTTCCTTCACAGATGTTAGCCATGTATATGGGTTTGCCACCACTGGGTGGATATCTTTTGTTATTTCATTTATTGCCCTCAAATCTTGCACCAATCTATACTCACCGTTTGGTTTCTTTATTGGGAAGATTGGTGTGTTATATTCTGATTCGTATTCTTCTAAAATTTTATATTTTAAGAATTTCTCAATTGTTTTTATGATCCCATATCTTGCTTCTAGCTTCAATGGATATTGTTTAACCCTTACTGGTCTAGCCCTGTCTTTTAACTCCACTATTATTGGTTGAGCTGCTTTTGATTTTCCTGGGATTTCTGTTTCCCAAACTGTTGGTATTACAGCCTGTTCCACTTCTTTTGGGATTTGTGGAATAGGTTTGTCTTTAAGGACTAAAATCTGTCCTGTTTTGGATTCAGGGATTTGCATTATCAATTTACCATTTTCAAAAAACAATCGTAGCATCCAGCTTACTCAATAAGTCCTGTCCTAATAGAGGCTTGTATATCATCCCAGTCTGGGTTTTCATAATCATCTTTATCACTCAAGCTACTTTATCAGGATTTTCTCTATATGTTCCTGCTGATTGTTTCCATATAACCAAATCCCCACGGGAGAAAGGTATTTTAACATACACTGGTCCTTCAACTCCAACCCCCTGTCTTAAAGGGGCAAGGACCGCACTAGCTGCTTGAAGCTGTGTGTTTCCTTCTCGCCCTCCCCTCCGGCGAGTTCTGTGTGAGACTGGGGTGACGGGGGAATTTCTCTCTCGACCTCCTCCATTTTCACACTCTTCTTCACTCTCGAGATCGCTATCACTTTCCTCCCCCTCCCCCCTTTCCTCATTTATCACTAGTGGAGCTACTAACAAACCAGGATCTTCCTCGTCCCTTTGATGTCACCGACTATTTCTCATGGCAAGGCATTTCACACATTCCTTTTCTCCAGCACCCTCCCTGCATTTTTCAGCATTGCTTGTTTTAACAACCATTATTCCGCAAGATTTCTGCCATTTATCATTGTTTCTTGAGATAAAGAAAAGATCCACATACGGTACTTCATCCCATTTTCCTTCCCTTTTACAATATAACACCAACTGCAAAATAGTATTATATTGTAAGGTTCCATTTTACATGCCTTAGTCGTCATGGGGGACTTTAACTACCCCGATATTTGCTGGAAGACTCACACAGCCAGTCATTCACAGTCTAGGAGGTTCCTCGAGTGCATTGATGATAATTTCTTAATGCAAATGGTGGACGTACCAACTAGGAGAGGAGCGCTGCTAGATTTAGGACTCGCCAACAAGGAGGGTTTGGTCGAAGTGGTGACGGTCAATGGCAGCCTTGGCTGCAGTGACCATGAGATGGTGGAGTTTAGGATCCTGTGTGGGAGGAATAGAATACCTAGCAAAGCCACAGTTCTGGATTTCCGAAGGGCCAACTTTGGCCTCTTCAGTCAACTGCTAAGGGAAGTCTCATGGGAAAGTGTACTAGGCGGTAAAGGGGCTCAAGATAGTTGGTTAGCATTCAAGGACCGCTTCTTCCAAGCTCAGGATCGGAGCGTCCCAATGAGTAGGAAATCAAGTAAGGGATCTAGGAGACTGGCGTGGTTAAACAAGGAGCTGCTGGGCAAACTCAAGTGGAAAAGGAGAATCTATGGATTATGTAAGGAGGGGCTGGCCGCTTGGGAGGAATATAGGACAGTTGTTAGAGGATGTAGGGAGGCAATTAGGACAGCTAAGGCCTCCTTGGAACTCAATCTTGCTAGTCGGGTTAAAGACAATAGAAAGGGCTTCTTCAAATACATAGCAAATAAAACTAACACAAGAGGTAATATAGGCTCACTGCTGAACGAAGTGGGTGCCCTGGAGACAGAGGATATAAAGAAGGCAGAGGTGCTGAATGCCTTCTTTGCCTCTATCTTTACTCCTGCAGACTCTCCCCGAGGGCCCCGGATTTCTATAGCCCCAGAAGGAGTCAGGACAAAGGAGGAGTTTGCTTTGGTAGATGAGGATTGGGTTAGGGATCAGCTATGCAATCTGGACATCTGTAAATCGATGGGTCCAGATGGAATGCACCCACGGGTGCTGAGGGAGCTGGCGGAGGTCATTGCTAGGCCACTCTCCATCATCTTTGGTAAGTCGTGGGAAACGGGCGAGGTGCCTGAGGATTGGCGGATGGCAAAGGTCACAGCAGTCTATAAGAAGGGCAAGAAGGAGGACCCGGGTAATTATAGACCGGTCAGCCTTACCTCCATCCCTGGAAAGATGATGGAACAACTTATTCTTGACTCCATCACTAGGCATATCAAGGATGAGGGGGTCATTAAGAACAGCCAACATGGTTTTATGAGGGGGAAGTCATGTATGACCAACCTTATAGCCTTCTATGAGGAAGTGACTAGGTGGAGGGATGATGGTAGAGCGGTAGATGTAGTTTTTCTTGATTTCAGTAAGGCATTTGATACTGTCTCCCACAGCATCCTCATAGATAAGCTAAAGAAGTGTGGGCTTGACGATCAAGTAGTGAGGTGGATCGAGAACTGGTTGAAAGGAAGAAGGCAGAGAGTTGTGGTCAATGGCGCAGAATCTAGCTGGAGGTCTGTGACTAGTGGAGTTCCTCAGGGGTCGGTGCAGGGACCGGTGCTGTTTAATATTTTCATCAGTGACCTGGATGAGGGAACTGAGTGCACCATCAGCAAGTTTGCTGATGACACAAAACTGGGAGGAGTGGCTGACACACCAGAGGACTGTGCTGCCATTCAGCGAGACCTGGACAGGCTGGAGAGTTGGGCGGGGAGAAAGTTGATGAAATTTAACAAGGGCAAGTGTAGAGTCTTGCATCTGGGGAAGAACAACCCCATGTACCAGTACAGGTTGGGGGTTGACCTGCTGGAAAGTAGCGAAGGGGAAAGGGACCTGGGGGTCCTGGTGGATAGGAGGATGACCATGAGCCAGCAGTGTGCTCTTGCGGCCAAGAAGGCAAATGGCATCTTAGGGTGCATTAGAAAGGGAGTGGTTAGTAGGTCAAGAGAGGTTCTCCTCCCCCTCTACTCAGCCTTGGTGAGGCCGCATCTGGAATATTGCGTCCAGTTCTGGGCCCCTCTGTTCAAGAAGGACAGGGAATTGCTTGAAGGAGTCCAGCGCAGAGCCACAAAGATGATTAAGGGAGTGGAACATCTCCCTTATGAGGAGAGGCTGAGGGAGCTGGGTCTCTTTAGCTTGGAGAAGAGGAGACTGAGGGGTGACCTCATCAATGTTTACAAATATGTAAAGGGTAGGTGTCAGGATGATGGAGCTAGGCGTTTTTCAGTGATATCCAGTGATAGGACAAGGGGCAATGGGTGTAAACTGGAGCATAGGAAGTTCCACGTTAACATCAGGAAGAACTTCTTTACTGTGAGAGTGACAGAGCACTGGAACAGGTTGCCCAGGGGGGTTGTGGAGTCTCCTACACTGGAGATATTCAAGGCCCGCCTGGACAAGTTCCTGTGTGATGTACTGTAGGTTACCCTGCTCTTGTGGGGGGGTTGGACTAGATTATCTTTTGAGGTCCCTTCCAACCCTTGGGATTCTGTGATTCTGTGATTTTCAGGCCATTTTTCCTGATCTTCTAATTCATACTGCGTCCACCATACATTGCAATAATCAATTAGTTTGCTTTTCCGCATACTCTGCCCAAATCCACCCTCCTTCCAATGGCTTAAAATACAACCTAAAGGAGATGATTTAGGAATTGGTGACATTTTATAATTACAAGATGATTTCTAAACAGGCTCCTCTCTCACACACACACACCACTATATTACAAAACTTATACAGACAGATGCTGATCCCACAGCACAAATACCAATACCATAACCACGTTTGCCGAACCTGCAGAGCTTTCGCTACTGTCTAACGGTCGGCGCCTAGGCTTTTACCCCGAGAGCTCTCTAGCCCCAACCAAGCGCAGCTTTCACCGCGTCTAACAGGCAGGCTTTACTACTAGCCCAGCCAAACGCAGCTTTTCGCTGCGTATAACAGGCAGGCTTTTACCAGACCTTACCAAAGGTCAATACACCATACTTTTACTAGAAACTGGTTCTGTAACTTAAATAAAGCACCTTTCTTACCGTGTCAGAGGTCCATCGTGAGCAGCAGAGGTCGGTCGTGGTCGATAGCTCCCCGAGAATCTCTCGGTGCCGGCTGGAGCGGGGTCGAAACGCGATCCGCCTCAGCAATGCCCACGAGGTCCCACCTGGGTCTCCAAAATGTTAGCGTAAGAATAAACACATAACCACCGGAATGGTTATATGAGGTGCTTTATTGCAGCGCTGGGAAACCAGGGGCACTCGCCCAAATCTGGCTTCAGCCTCGTCACATCGCGTCCACAATTTATATCCTAAAAGTTTCACAGTTAATACATATTCATCATAGGTTACAACATTTAACTAATACATATGCATTAGGGATTGCCATATCCATCTATTACGACATCAGCCTCTTCTGCGCTTGCGCGGCCCCCTCTGGTGGTCGTCTGGTGGTCGTTCTGATGAAGTAAGAGTCTTCCTCAGATGAAGTAAGAAGTCTTCCTCAGGTTGTCCTTTTCACCTTTCCCCCACTTGAGTATATTCCAATCCTTGTGCAAACGTTAGCACCCTCTTATCTTCTTTCTGGTATGCTCTTCCAGCTATCTTATACACAGGTTCCACTTGGGTATAGTCTCCAGTACATACTTTTCTAAATCCTTTTATACTCCTTTTACCATATTTGGTTATGCTATGTTTTTGTAGCATTGGGTACAAGACAGCTGTGGTATATTGCAACATTAGAACCGCCGTGATACAAAACCATGAAGTCACAGCATTTTCTAATATACAAAACCTCACTATTAATTTATAAATTTCTCAAACATAATAATTTTTACTATTTTATACAATTGTTTTATCATACAAAATTCTGCTCTTTCCAACACCATTGCAACACTGGTTACAGAGCAGCCATGATACAAAACTGCAAAGTTACAACATTTTCTAATATACAAAACCCCACTATTGATTTATAAATTTCTCAAACATAATCATCACTACTATTTTATACAATTGATTTATCATAAAAACTCCGCCCTTTTTCAACAGCGGTGCTGCCCTTGATCCCGGCTGTTCTCTAGGCCTGCCCTGCCCTGCAGAGCAGAGCCTCAGCGTGACTTTGTTAGGATTTTCCCAGAAGTTTCTCATCTGACAAGTGCTATTTTAGGTGTAGAAATCCTAGTTTTTGTAACTGCCCATGTGGTCAGTATTAGGACAGGACAGGGCTCAGCAGCCCGTGGATTAGTGCATAGTCTGGAGAGCTGCAGAGTCCATCACTCTTGGAGCGCTCCGATGGCACCATCAAGGGAGTGCAGGGCTCGGCAGCACTGGCAGGAGCAGAGCTGTGGGGCCTGACCCTGCTCCCGGGGCAGACGCGGGTGAGCTCCAGCACTTGGGGTTTCTCGGCAGGAAACCGGCCCCGGCTTCCCCTCCGCCTGCACGGCCGCCATGACACCGGGCGGCGCGGGGGGATGATGTCAGAGGCGGCACCACGGAGGGGAGGGCGGGAAGGGGGCGGGCGCGCGGCGTCTGTGGTAACCTGTGGGGGTGGAGGGATGTGGAGAGGAGAGGGCGGGATGGAGCCGGGATGGAGCCGGGATCGGGATAGGATGGAGCCGGGATCGGGGCGGGATGGAGCCGGGATCGGGGCGGGATGGAGCCGGGATGGAGCCGGGATCGGGGCGGGATGGAGCCGGGATGGAGCCGGGATGGAGCCGGGATCGGGGCAGGATGGAGCCGGGATGGAGCCGGGATCGGGGCGGGATGGAGCCGGGATGGAGCCGGGATGGAGCCGGGATCAGGGCGGGATGGAGCCGGGATGGAGCCGGGATGGAGCCGGGATCGGGGCGGGATGGAGCTGGGATGGAGCCGGGATCGGGGCGGGATGGAGCCGGGATGGAGCCGGGATCGGGGCGGGATGGAGCTGGGATGGAGCCAGGATCGGGGCGGGATGGAGCCAGGATGGAGCCGGGATGGAGCCGGGATCGGGGCGGGATGGAGCCGGGATGGAGCCGGGATCGGGGCAGGATGGAGCCGGGATGGAGCCGGGATCGGGGCGGGATGGAGCCGGGATGGAGCCGGGATGGAGCCGGGATCGGGGCGGGATGGAGCCGGGATGGAGCCGGGATTGGGGCGGGATGAAGCTGGGATGGAGCCAGGATGGAGCCGGGATGGAGCCGGGATCGGGGCGGGATGGAGCCGGGATGGAGCCGGGATGGAGCCGGGATCGGGGCGGGATGGAGCCGGGATGGAGCCTGGATGGAGCCGGGATCGGGGCGGGATGGAGCCGGGATGGAGGCGGGATCGGGGCGGGATGGAGCCGGGATCGGGGCGGGATGGAGCCGGGATGGAGCCGGGATCGGGGCGGGATTGAGGCGGGCAGGAGTGGGGTGAGCGGGGCTGTGGCAGGGATTGAGTGGGAAGGGCAGGGGCTGGGCTGGGCTGGAGCCGGGGGGCAGGGGGTCGGGAGCAGGGATGCAGTGGGGGGGTCAGGGCTGTGGGGCGGGGTGGAGCGGGGTGGGCAGGGGGCACAGCAGGGGTGCAGTGGGGTGAGGTGGGCTGGGCTGGGCCAGGAGCGCACGGGAAGCGGGGCCTGACCCAGCAGGGGAAGTGCAGGCAGGGCTGGAGCCCACTTGGAATCCCTCTTCCAGGGAAGGAGAAGCATGAAGTAGGCAGGAATACTCTTGTAGAAATGAAATCAGGTCTGAATAAGAGCTTTGAATCCAGGTGAAAACTTCTCTTATGCGTTCATGTGAAACTTTGAGCCTCCAGACTTTTGTTTGCGTTTCATGACGATTTTCATGAGGGTGCATTTCAGTAAGGAACTTAGAGAATTAACCAAGATGTTTAAATACACCAACTCTACCTGCACTTAATTTGATGCAGCCAAACAACATTACTGACATGTGAGTTGTTTCATACATGGCAGCAGTCTTGATTGCTTCCAAGATCAAGCTCTTAAACCGTTGCATTTTGCTTTGACTACAAAAACCAGTGTGTGAAAGTAGAGTATATTTGATGAATTTCCCATCCACGTCCTCTGTGGATCATTGGCCTTCACCCACAGCCCAGGAGATAAACATCCAAGGCTGAGAGAGCTGGGCTTGTTCAGCCTGGAGAAGAGAAGGCTCCTTAAGGGGAGACCTTAGAGCAACTCCAGAGCCTAAAGGGTCTCCAGGAAACCTGGAGAGGGGCTTTGGACAAGGGCCTGTAGGGACAGGCCAAGGGGAATGGCTTTAACCTGCCAGAGGGGAGACTGAGCTGAGCTCTTAGGCAGAAGGTCTTCCCTGTGAGGGTGCTGAGGCGCTGGCACAGGGTGCCCAGAGGAGCTGTGGCTGCCCCATCCTCTGTGGGATTCTGTGGGTTTTGTTCAATACCTTTAGCACTGCATGTAATTGTTAGATGATGGGCAAAATGAGCCATAGATTCCTTCGAGTGCCAGATATGTTAGTAAGGGTAAGAATGGAAAAGTAAATTGTGGTTTTTTCACCAGTGTCAGGAAACATGACCAAATTCAGGTTCCTCTTCATCCTGCAACAACAACCACTGCATCCTCAGGACCTGCATATGCATCTTGTTCCAGTGCTAACTAGGGCAGTTAGTTGGTAACTACTGCTTGTGTCATAGCTGTGAAAGATCCATCACACCCGAGACCCTAAACGGTGGCAGGTGTGGGCATGTATGTAAGAGCAGCAAGTTTTTACAGTGATGCCTCTTAACTGTTGTCTCTAAGCTCAGCCCAAGAGATAATAATCTGCTCTAACATGGCAGTGGTGTCATTTTTCCGCAGGTACCCTCAGAAAGATGTCTTCTCTGGGGCAATGCTGTAGCTTCAAGTGATGACAGGATATTCACCACCCCCTTAGGCTGGGTTCATAATCAGGAGGATTTCAACACCTACAATTCATAGCAGCTTTTTAATTTTACTGAAAGCTAACTTAGCGCCATTCTGGCCCAGGTTTAGTTGTCGGTAAAGTCACTCTTTCCAGTTGTCTTCGTATCTTCTCCGTAGCCTTTGGTCTGTAAGGATCAGTACCAGCAGCTGTGGCTATCAGCTGCTGTGTTTCTAGTGACTTTGCTGCTGCAGACCCTAACCAGGAAAATACTGAAAACCTCTTGACAGTCTTAATGACATGATGTGATGTGGCTTTTTCTTCAGATGGCACCATGTCTTGAATGCAGACATCTGCTGCCAGTTTCTTAAACAGGTCCTCATTTCCCTGCTTCCCTGGGTTGATTGTAAGTTGAAAATGAATTGTCACCCAGATCCATGGATTTGTGATGGGCAGGCACTATGGCCTAACTAAAACCTGGAGCCCCCAGCACAGACTGGAATGATCTCTTCTATCTGCAGGGATGAATAAGCACAGCACTTTCTAAGATCAAGTCCTCTTCTTATTACTGTTGATGATAGTTTGCAGATACCATGTGAAACATATTCTGTCTCTGTTTCAAAGGGCAAAGTAATTTGTCAGGCGTGTGGCACAGGAAATCTTCATCATAAACACTGTGTGACTGGTGCAAGCACGCTGCCTGAAATACAGACGCTGAGGATTCTTCCATCAATCACCCTAGGGTTAGTCAAACCAAAGCACAACATTTTTTTTCATAGCCCTGTGTCCCTGCACCTCTTTCTGTTACACAGCTGATAGGTTCAGTTGGTTTGAACATCTCAGCAACAATCTGGGTCTTTTGCTCCACTCGAGATGAGTAAAAGAAGTAATTCTAAAAACCTTCTTGACCATTTTCCCGTTTCTTCTGGAAGCAGCACTTAAAGGCTGGAGGTCAGATTTATTCTGAGCCGGGCTTGCACAAGAAGCCTTCTTGTGGGATGAACCTGAGTGTCTTAGAGTGCTTCCTACGATTCCATTTCTGTTTCATTACGTTTATGTGTACAAGGCATTAAGTCTGTTCAGGATGGAGCATCTGCCTTTTACCACGTCCCCTCCCCAGCATCCTCACTGCTGCAGAGTGCAAAGCTCTGTCTCTGCATACAAAGAGGCGAGGATCTTGACTCCAGACTGATCCAAGAGGCAAACTAAACAAACCCATCCTTCTGGCTAGGCAAAATTCATTGCGATTTCCTAACACAGCAAAGCAGCTGCAAATCCAGTGCCTGAGCAGTATGATCTGAGTGGTCTCTTTCAGGTAACGTGGGGGGCAGTTGTAGGTCTGACGGGGGTCTCTTGAGGCATAGGTGTGGGTCTGGGTGGTAACTGGGGGGACAGCTGTGGGCCTGGGGAGTGACTGGGGGTTCACCTGGGGGCAGCCTTGGGTCTGGGTGATCACTTGGCAGTAACCTAGGGGGCAGTTGTAGGTCTGGAAGGTCACTTGGGGTGCAGTTACGGGTCTGGGGGGTTACAGGGGGGATCCCTCGGGGGGCAGCTATGGGTATGGGGGGTCACTGGGTTATCCCTTGAGGGGCAGTTATGAGTCTGGGGAGTTATGGGGGGGTCACTTGCAGGTCAGTTATGGGTCTGGGGGGTGACTTGGGGGGCAGTTATGGGTCTGGGGTGTCACTGGGGGTCCCCTGGGGGGCAGTTACGTGTCTGGGGGGGGCACTGGGTGGTCCCTTGAGGGGCAGTTATGGGTCTGGGAGGTCACTTGGGGGGCAGTTGTAGATCTAGGTGAATCACTTGGGGGACAGTTGTGGGTCTGGGGAGTTGCGGGGGGGTCCCTTGGGGGGCAGTTATGGGTCTGGGGGGTCACTTGGGGGGCAGTTGTAGGTCTAGGAGGATCACTGGGGGGGCAGTAGAGGGTCTGGGGGGGGTCACTGGGGGGCAGTTGTAGGTCTAGGAGGATCACTTGGTGGGCAATTGTGGGTCTGGGGCAGCATTTGGAGGCATTTGTGGGTCTGGGGAGTTGCGGGGGGGGTCCCTTGGGGGGCAGTTATGGGTCTGGGGGGGAGGCACTGTGTGGTCCCTTGGTGTGCAGTTACGGGTCTGAGGGGTCCCTTGGGGGGCACTTACGGGTCTGGGGTGTCACTTGCGGGGCATTTATGGGTCTGGGGAGTTATGGGGGCGTCACTTGTGGGGCAGCTATGGGTCTGGGGGGTCACTTGGCTGGTCCATTGGGGGGCAGTTATGGGTCTTGGGGGTCACTTGGGGGGCAGTTATGGGTCTGGGGGGTTACTGGGGGTCCCTTGGGGGGCAGTTATGGGTCTTGGGGGTCTTTTGGGGGACAGTTATGGGTCTGGGGGTTCCCTTCGGGGGCCTTTATGGGTCAGGGGAGTTATGGGGGGGGTCACTTGTGGGGCAGTTATGGGTCTGGGGAGTTACAGGGGGGTCCCTTGGGTGGCAGTTATGGGTCTTGGGGGTCACTTGGGGGGCAGTTATGGGTCTGGAGAGTTATGGGGGGGTCACTTGGGGCACAGTTATGGGTCTGGGGGGTTACTGGAGGTCCCTTGGGGGGCAGTTATGTGTCTGGGGGGCGGCACTGTGTGGTCCCTTTGGGGGGAAGTTATGGGTCTGGGGGGTCACTTGGGGGGCAGTAGTGGGTCTGGGAGGCTGGGGGGGGAAGTTGTAGGTCTAGGAGGATCACTTGGGGGGCAGTTGTGGGTCTGGGGCAGCACTTAGGAGGCAGTTGTGGGTCTGGAGAGTTAAAGGTGAATCACTTGGGGGACAGTTGTGGGTCTGGGGAGTTGCGGGGGGGGTCCCTTGGGGGGCAGTTATGGGTCTTGGGGGTCACTTGGGGGGCAGTTATGGGTCTGGAGAGTTATGGGGGGTTCACTTGGGGGACAGTTATTGGTGTGGGGGGTCACTGGGGGTCCCTTGGGGTGCTGTTATGGGTCTTGGGGGTCTTTTGGGGGGCAGTTATGGGTCTGGGGGATCACTTGGGGGGCATTTATGGGTCTGGGGAGTTATGGGGGGGTCATTTGGGGGACAGGTATGGGTCTGGGGGGCTACGGGGAGGTCCCTTGGGGGGCAGCTATGGGTCTTGGGGGTCACTTGGGGGGCAGTTACGGGTCTGGGGTGTTACGTGGGGGTCCCCTGGTGGGGCAGTTATGGGTCTGGGGGGTTACTGGGGGTCCCTTGGCGGGCAGTTATGTGTCTGGGGGCGGCACTGGGTGGTCCCTTGAGAGGCAGTTATGGGTCTGGGGGGTCACTTGAGGGGCAGTTGTAGGTCTAGGAGGATCACTGGGAGGGCAATTGTGGGTCTGGGGCAGCATTTGGAGGCATTTGTGGGTCTGGGAAGTTGCGGGGGGGGTCCCTTGGGGGGCAGTTATGGGTCTGGGGGGTAGGCACTGTGTGGTCCCTTGGTGTGTCGTTATGAGTCTGGGGGGGAGGCACTGTGTGGTCCCTTGGTGTGTAGTTATGGGTCTGAGGGGTCCCTTGGGGGGCAGCTATGGGTCTTGGGGGTCACTTGGGGGGCAGTTACGGGTCTGGGGTGTTACGTGGGGGTCCCCTGGTGGGGCAGTTATGGGTCTGGGGGGTTACTGGGGGTCCCTTGGCGGGCAGGTATGTGTCTGGGGGCGGCACTGGGTGGTCCCTTGAGAGGCAGTTATGGGTCTGGGGGGTCACTTGAGGGGCAGTTGTAGGTCTAGGAGGATCACTGGGAGGGCAATTGTGGGTCTGGGGCAGCATTTGGAGGCATTTGTGGGTCTGGGAAGTTGCGGGGGGGGGTCCCTTGGGGGGCAGTTATGGGTCTGGGGGGTAGGCACTGTGTGGTCCCTTGGTGTGTAGTTATGGGTCTGAGGGGTCCCTTGGGGGGCACTTATGGGTCTGGGGTGTCACTTGGGGGGCATTTATGGGTCTGGGGAGTTATGGGGGCGTCACTTGTGGGGCAGCTATGGGTCTGGGGGTTACTTGGGTGGTCCATTGGGGGGCAGTTATGGGTCTTGGGGGTCACTTGGGGGGCAGTTATGGGTATGGGGGGTTACTGGGGGTCCCTTGTGGGGCAGTTATGTGTCTGGGGGGCGGCACTGGGTGGTCCCTTGGGGGGCACTTATGGGTCTGGGGGTTGACTTGGGGGGCAGTTATGTTTCTGGGATGTTACGGGGGGGTCCCTTGGGGGGGCAGTTGTAGGTCTAGGAGGATCACTTGGGGGGAAATTGTGGGTCTGGGGCAGCACTTAGGCAGTTGTGGATGTGGGGAGCTAAAGGGGGATCACTTGGGGGACAGTTGTGGGTCGGGGGAGTTGCGGGGGGGTCCCTTGGGGGGCAGTTATGGGTCTGGGGGGAGGCACTGTGTGGTCCCTTGGTGTGCAGTTATGGTTCTAAGGGGTCCCTTGGGGGGCACTTATGGGTCTGGGGGGTCACTTGGGGGGCATTTATGGGTCTGGGTAGTTATGGGGGCGTCACTTGTGGGGCAGCTATGGGCCTGGGGGGTCACTTGGCTGGTCCATTGTGCTGCAGTTATGGGTCTGAGGGGTCCCTTGGGGGGCACTTATGGGTTTGGGGGGTCACTTGGGGGCAGTTGTAGGTCTAGGAGGATCACTTGGGGGCAATTGTGGGTCTGGGGCATTACTTGCGGGCAGTTGTGGGTCTGGGGAGTTAAAGGGGGATCCCTTGGGGGACAGTTGTGGGTGTGGGGAGTTGCGGGGGTGTCCCTTGGGGGGCAGTTATGGGTCTGGGGAGTTACAAGGGGGTCCCTTGGGGGGCAGTTATGCGTCTGGGGGGTCACTGGGGGGTCCTTTGGGGGGGCAGTTATGTGTCTGGGTTGGGGGGGACTGGGTGGTCCCTTGTGGGGCAGTTTTGGGTCTGGGGGGTCACTTGGGGGACAGTTGTGGGTCTGGGGCGTTACGGGGGGGTCCCTGGGGGGGCAGTTATGGGTCTGGGGGGTCACTGGGGGTACCCTGGGGGGCAGTTATGTGTCTGAGGGGTGGCACTGGGTAGTCCCTTGGGTGGCAGTTATGGGTCTTGGGGGTCACTTGGGGGCAGTTGTAGGTCTAGGAGGGTCACTTGGGGGGCAATTGTGGGTCTGGGGCAGCACTCTGGAGGCAGTTGTGGGTCTGGGGAGTTACAGGAGGATCACCTGGGGGACCATTGTGGGTCTGGGGAGTCACTGGGGGCTCACTTGGGAGCAGTTTTGGGACTGGGAAGTACCCACAGTGCATGTGGCTTGGTTTGGGGAAGCCTCGCTGCTCATCGATGAGGTTGGAGCAGCGGCAGTGTCTGTCTCAGGCATTGGAGCAGCCGCATTGCTGTGTGCTGTAGCTGCTGTGCTTGTTCAGTGGTTGGAACAGCTGCAGTGCTTATGCCTGTCACTACCATGTAGTAGGCACTGTCCCAGTCACTGGGGTTGCAGTAGCCGCAGCGCTTGTGGCTTGCACTGGAGAAGCCTCCCTGCTTGTTGATGTGGTTGGAATACCTGCAGTGCGTGTCATTGGAGCTGCAGCAGCCACAGCACCTGTCCCTGGCACTGGAGTAGCCCATGTGCCTGCTGCCATGGTTGCAGTAGGCACAGTTCTTAGGGCTTGGGTTGGAGAAGCCTCACTGCTTGTTGGTGGGGCTGGAGGAGCAGCAGTGTGTGTCACTGGCGTTGGACAGCCCGCAGTGCTTGTGCCTGTCACTGATGTAGCTGTAGTGCTTCTGGCAGGGTTTGGAGTAGCCACAGTGCTTGTGGCTGGGGTTGACGTAGCCACTGCATATGTTGCAGGCTGTAGAGTAGCAGCAGTGCTCCCTCCTAGAGCTGGAATTGCTGCAGACCTGAAGAGTGCTGGTGGAGCAACTGCAGTGTTTCTGCCTGGGGTTGGATTGGCCAAAGTGCTTGTTGATGGGGATAGAGGAGCCACAGTGCCCATCCTTTGCATTTGAGTGTCTGATGTGTCTCTTACGTACTTTGAGTACCTGCAGTGCATTTGGCTTGGTTTGGAAAAGCCTCACTGCTTGTCAATGAGGTTGGAGCAGCGGCAGTGTCTGTCTCAGGCACTGGAGTACTTGCACTGCTGTGGCTGGCACTGCAGTAGCTGCTGTGCTTGTTCAGTGGTTGGAACAGCTGCAGTGTTTATGCCTCTCACTACCATGTAGTAGGCACTGTCCCAGTCACTGGGGTTGCAGCAGCCGCAGCGCTTGTGGCTTGCACTGGAGAAGCCTCCCTGCTTGTTGATGTGGTTGGAATACCTGCAGTGCGTGTCATTGGAGCTGCAGCAGCCACAGCACCTGTCCCTGGCACTGGAGTAGCCCATGTGCCTGTGGCCATGTTTGCAGTAGGCACAGTTCTTAGGGCTTGGGTTGGAGAAGCCTCACTGCTTGTCGGTGGGGCTGGAGGAGCAGCAGTGTGTGTCACTGGCGTTGGACAGGCCGCAGTGCTTTTGGCTGGCACTGGAGTAAGTGCAGTGCTTGTGGCTGGGGTTGACGTAGCCGCTATACATGTTGCAGGCCATTGAGTAGCGGCAGTGCTCCTTCCCTGCATTGGAATAGCTGCAGACCTGAAAACTGGTGGTGGAGTAACTGCAGTGCTTGTGCTTGGGTTTGGATGGCCAAAGTGCCTGTTGAAGGGGCTGGAGTAGCCAAAGTGCCCGTCCTTTGCATTAGAGTGGCCGATGTGTCTGTCACGGTACTTTGAGTACCTGCAGTGTATGTGGCTTGGTTTGGAGAAGCCTCACTGCTTGTCAATGAGGTTGGAGCAGCGGCAGTGTCTGTCTCAGGCATTGGAGTACTTGCACTGCTGTGGCTGGCACTGCAGTAGCTGCTGTGCTGGTTGCAGTGGTTGGAACAGCTGCAGTGTTTATGCCTGTCATTACCATGTAGTAGGCACTGTCCCAGTCACTGGGGTTGCAGCAGCCGCAGCGCTTGTGGCTTGCACTGGAGAAGCCTCCCTGCTTGTTGATGTGGTTGGAATACCTGCAGTGCGTGTCATTGGAGCTGCAGCAGCCACAGCACCTGTCCCTGGCACTGGAGTAGCCCATGTGCCTGTGGCCATGGTTGCAGTAGGCACAGTTCTTAGGGCTTGGGTTGGAGAAGCCTCACTGCTTGTCGGTGGGGCTGGAGGAGCAGCAGTGTGTGTCACTGGCGTTGGACAGGCCGCAGTGTTTGTGGCTGGCACTGGAGTAGCTGCAGTGTTTGTGGCTGGGGTTGACGTAGCCACTGTATGCATAGCAGGCCTTAGAGTAGCGCCATTGCTCCTTCCCAGAGGTGGAGTGGCTTCAGAGCTTTAAAGTGGTGGTGGAGTAACTGCAGTGCTTGTGCCTGGGGCTGGAGTAACTGCAGGGCATGTTGAATTGGTTGTAGTAGCCACAGTGCCTGTCCTGGGCGTTCTAGTGGCCGATGTGTGTCGCTGCATTTGTAGTCCTGCAGTGCTTGTGGCTTGGGTTTAAGAAGCCTCACTGCTTGTCTCTGTGTTTGGAGTAGCCGCACTGCTTTTTTTGCCCTGGTTGGAACAGCAGCAGTGCATGTCACTGGAGTTGTAGCTGTAATGACAGTCCTTGCCATTGGAGTAGCCACAGTGCCTGGCGCCATGGTCGGTGTCACCGCAGTGGTTGTGGCTGGTGTTGGAGTAGCCGCATTGTCTGTTGCTTTGCAATATTAGGTCTTGTCTCTCCTCACTGCAGAGCATGAGAGACTGAATCAGCCTTGCTCAGGGTACAGGCTAATCAGAAACCACTATACGATCGGTATGTTATCAGCGTTATCCTCAGACTAAAGCCCAACCTCAGCACTGCCCCAGCTGCAAGGAGGAGAATGAACTCTCATGAGGTGTCCCTCTGACACCTATTGCCCTCCAAAGAACCCAGAAACCAGTCCCCACAACCCCCCCAATAAATGCATAAGTCCCCCCAAAACACCCAATCCCCCAATAGACACCCAACCTCACCAAACTCCCCAAACCCCAAAACACCCAAAACCACCAACTCTCCTCAAAACCCTCGACGTCCCCCCAAAAAACCAAGCCCCAAACCCTCAAAGTCTCCAAAAAATCCCCACAGGCCCCAAAAATCCATCCCAAGCTGCCAAGAGCCCGAATCCCCACAAAAGCACCCAACCTCCCAAAAACAGCACACTCCCCCCAGAAGGCACCCCCGGCTTACTTGCGCGGCTGCTGGCTCAGGCTGTGCGGTTGGAGGGGCAGCCGTCTCCTGGGGCAGGGGATGTCTGCAGCCAAGGGTGGTTGAGCACATCCTCCAGGGATGGTCTGTCGCAAGCGCGCATGGACAAGCACCACCCAATGAGGTGCTGGCATTCTGGGGAGAATGCGGGAAGCACCGCTCAGTTGCAGGAGGCTCCTGCCCACCTTGTGCCACCGTCCGCAGCGCCCAGGCCTGGGTGTGCTCAGAGCCTCACCCAAACCTCCTGCTCCACCATCCGGTTTGGAGGAGAGCAGGATGGCAGGACATGGGCCATCTCCTCCAGCTGAGCAAGGGAGATCGGCTGCCACCCCGTAAATCCCGACCTCCCCCTGCTGCCGCAAAGCCGGGCACCTACCGACAGAGATCTGGCGCTGGAAGAAGAGCTGCCCACCAATGATGTCCTTGCAGCACTGGAAGGGGAGGACCCCGCACACCATCTCATACAGCAGCACGCCCATGGACCAGATCGCCGCCGGACGGCCGTGGTAGCAGTGGTAGCGGAACCACTCCGGCGGGTAGTACAAAGCTGTTCCTACAACAGGATACAGGCACAGCTCATCAGGCGGATGCCACCTGCTCCCGGATCCTCGCCCGCGCATCCCCAGGGCTGCAGGGGCTGCAGCGGCGGCCCCATGGACGTGGGGACACGCACTCGGTGTGACCCGCCACCTCGTCACTGGCACGTGACTCTGGTTCACAAACTGCCCGGTACCGGAAGCACCCTGGGCTGTGGGCTCACCGCTAAATTTGGTGTAGACCGTGTCCCTGAGGAAGGTGCTGCAACCAAAGTCAATAAGCTTGACCTCTCTGGTGGCCAAGTTGATGATGATGTTATTGGACTTGATATCCCTGTGCAGGACACCGCGGCTGTGGCAGTGCCGCACAGCCACCAGCACCTGGAGGAAAATGCCCCGCGCCATATCCTCGGGCAGGAACCTCCGCTTTTTGATGAAGGCAAAGAGGTCCTGCGATGGCTGCGGACGCTCCAGAACCAGCACAAAGGAGTGGGGCAGCTCAAACCAGTTGAGGAGCTGGATGATGGCACTGCAGCCGGAGCGCACCTTCCTCAGCATGGCTATCTCCATGGGAATGCGAGTGCCGCTGGGCTGCGGGGGGACCAGGGCACCGTCAGCAGGGCTGATGCTGGCCCGGGGGTCCTGTGCCTCCCTGCCTGGGATGCCCCAACGGTACCAGGCACCGTCCCGCTGCCCCCGCGCACTCACCCGCTCGCCCCACGAGGAGATGCGCCCCCGAGCCACTTGTTTGATCGCCACCTGCAAGCCAAGGGCAGCGCTGGGCTGAGCCTCGCCTCGCCCCGCCGCCTCCCCGCCCCGCCGCCGGCCCCGCCCCTTACCGGGGTGTTGTCACTCAGGCGGACCCCCGCGTACACGGCCGCGAAGCCGCCTCTCCCCAGCCGCGGTCCCACGCGGTAAAGCCGCTCGAAGCTCTCCTTGTCATGCCCCGCGCGACAGACGCGGCCGCTATCGCTGCGCGCGGGGTCCCCGCCGGCCCCCACCGGCCGCTCCGGGCCGAGCGGCGCCGCATCCTTCCCGGCCTTTCCCGGCCGAGGCTCCGCGGCGTGCCGCTCCCCGCCGGTCCCGGAGCGCAGATAGGCCGACGGGTCAATGCGGGTCAGGAGCACCACGGGCACCTTGCCCGACCGCGCTCCCGGGGCCGGCACCCCCGCAGCCGCCCCGCGCACCGGGGTCTCGGGGGTCGCGGCTGCCGGGCGGGGCGGGGCCTGGGGGCGGGCCGGGGAGCGCCAGGGGGCGGTGCTGCCTCGGCAGACCCAGCGGCGGCGGCTCGCCCAGCGCCGCCACTGCCAGTACCGGGAGAGCCGAGCGGCGCCGCGAGCCCCGGCGGGGGGCTGGGGGGAGGCGGGGGGGCACCATCGCGGGGAGCGGCGGAGGGAGGGCTCCGGACCGCCGAGAGCTGCCGCCGCCGCCGCGCCTGGTGCTGCCGCTGCTGCCGCTGCTGCCGCTGCTGCCGCTGCTGCCAACGGCGCTGCCGCTCCAAAGCCGCTCCAAAGCCGCTGCTGCTGCCGCCGCCGCAGCCTCGCTCCCAACGGCTCTGTCCACGCGCGCCCCGGGCGCCCGCTGCCAGCGGCCGGAGCGGCCGGCGGGGGGGGGCTCGCGGCCGCGGGAGCCCGTGGAACGGCGGAGCGGGTCCTGCCCAGCCCCGCGGCCGGGCCCGTGCGCCCCCCGCCCGGCCGCAGCGTCCCCACGGCAGAGCCTTTGTAAACTGAACCCGAGCCTTGGGACCCTGCGAGCGAGGCTTTAGAAATGAGACCGGAGACTTTGGAAAGTCAAAAGGAGGCTTCATTTTACTGCTTATTTTATCCCCTTTTTCCTTTCCTTTCCTTTTTCCTTTCCTTTCCTTTCGTGATAAACACATAAATGTATTGGCTTTCGCAAGTCATAGGTGTGGTTATGTGGCTATAACTGTACGAGTTTACGGCAACAGAAACAAAGCTCGCTAAAGACATAAGATCAGACGACAAGTTAAAAAGGACCAGAACTCTTAAGCAAAATGAAGTCACATAGCAAAAGGATTTGTAAAGGTAAAAGAAAGAAGGTGGGGGTCCTGATATAAGAAAAGCTAGTGCCTGGACAACATAAAGTACTTTTTAGCTTCACTTAGGTTGTAGAGAGAGAACAATGTTTATGTTGTAAGTCTGTGGAATGTAGTGGCCCCACTAAACATGAGTTAATGGTTTCACACCAGACTTCTAAAGTGTCTTTAGTTTTAAAGAACAGTGTTTGTGTTGTAAGTCTGTGGTGAGCTAACAGGATTTAGCGGCCCCACTAAGCATGAATGAGTTATTTCACACCATCCTTCCACTTGTTAGTTAGTTTAGAGACAGAGCCTCCCAAACATCTGCTAGCTTGGGATACTCCTTGTCTGCCCGTCCTGCAATAAATTTTGCAGGAAGATCACACTTTTAAATCTTTGCTAGTTGTCAGAAGAATTACAGATATGGCTGGTTTCGGCTACTTGTGTGGTTACTGGGGCGTCCAACTGTGCCAAAGGTGAACAGTACGCTGTGAGGAAGACTGCTTACTTCATCTTGAAGACCCCTACTCACAAGAGGAAGACTGCTTGCTTCATCCTCAAGAGCCCTGCCCACAATCACCGCAGAGCAGTGCGCAGACACCAAGAGGAGGAGACCTATGATAACAAGTTCTTGGAGCTAGTTATAATATTCCTTGCCTGTACACGGGAATTATGAATATGTATGTGACTAACGTAAGAGTGAAAGTATATAAACCTGTAACAAATACTAATCACTTGCGCCTCTGGTTACTGTCATGCGCCCAGCACTGTTGCTTTTGCTTTATTGACTTTGTCCCTCAATAAAACCTTCTTATCTTGTTTAGAGGAGTGAGTTCTTATTTCACCCTTTCCTTTCCTTTCCTTTCCTTTCCTTTCCTTTCCTTTCCTTTCCTTTCCTTTCCTTTCCTTTCCTTTCCTTTCCTTTCCTTTCCTTTCCTTTCCTTTCCTTTCCTTTCCTTTCCTTTCCTTTCCTTTCCTTTCCTTTCCTTTCCTTTCCTTTCCTTTCCCTCTCCTCTCTCCCCTCCCCTCCCCTGTCCTCCCCTGTCCTCTCCTTTCCTCCTTTCCTCCTTTCCTTTCCACAAAGATGGATTGAGATGAGATCTCAGGCAGGTTTTCCCTGTGAGGGTGTGAGGCGCTGGCACAGGGTGCCCAGAGGAGCTGTGGCTGCCCCGTCCCTGGCAGTGTTCAAGGCCAGGTTGGACCCAGGGGCTTGGAGCTGGAGGAGCTTCCAGGTCCCTTCGCCCCAGCCCATCCGGTGCCTGTGGGATCCCGCTCGGGGGTCCAGCTGCGCCCCCTCCCCTCTGCCTCGTACCGGCTGCGCCTTGCGCATGTGCCGGATCCCGGACTACAGCTCCCAGCGCGCCCCGCGCGGGGAGCCGTGCGCTGATTGGCGGAGGCGGGCCCAGGGCGTGAGGCGGAGCTGCTCCCGGCAATGGCGGCGGCCGAGCGGGCGCGGGGTGAGGGCGAGCGGGCGCGGCGCGGGTCTGGGGGGCGCTGCAGAGCCCGGGGAGCGGGGCTGGGGTCTGCGGCCCCCCGAGGCTCTGGGCAGTGGGGCCGGGCGCTGCGGGGGTGCTGGGGAATGCGGGGGGCGGGTGCGAGCGCTGGGCAGTGGGGCTGCGAGTTGCCTGGGAGTATGGGGTGCTGCGAGCCCGGGCCGTGGGGGCTGGAGCTGTGGGGGTTCCCGGACCTTTCCGTGCCCGCCCCGGCCACACGGCCCTGGGGATGGAGCGGGGCTGTTGTGGGGGGCCTGGGGGCTGTTTCCCCCCGGGGGGAGGTGCTGCTGGGGCAGCCGATCCCCGGCACCCAGGAGGGGGCAGAGGTGCCGCTGACCCTGAGCCAGGTTTTGGCTCCTGGGGCGGGATGGGGAGGAGGGACGGAAGGATGAAAACCCCGAGGGTGCAGATAAGAACAGTTTAATAACCGAAGCACAGTGCACTAGTACTGGTAATAGTGGTAATAATGGTAACGGGAAAAACAAGAGGAGAGGAAAGAAAGGGAAAAGGAAAAAAAGCCCAATAAACACAAGTGATGCCCAAGACACTTGCTCAGCACCCGCTGACTGATACCCAGCCCGACCCGAGCAGTGATCCTCCCCTTCCGAATAACTCCCCCCGGTTTATATACAACTAAAAGGTCAGTGTGTTGTCAGCATTGCTCTTGGAATAAAGCCAAAACACAGCAGTGCACCAGGTACTAGAAAGCAAACGAGCACTGTCCCAGCCACAACCAGGACAGTATCCACCCCTTATTCCACAGCATTTGTGTCATGCCGGGCCTCCCGCTTCCCACCGTCATCTTTCCCGTCTTTTGAGACTTACACATATACATATATCTACACACCCCCACAGAGATATCACTCCCTTAGTCTACGGACCATCCCTACAAAAGTCCGTTGAATTCATTCAGGCCATGGCTTGGGGCTCCATCTGCCATAGCAGTGTCTCCAGGCAGGAAAGATGGATGGGGTGTGGTGTTGGGTTGTTGGATGCTGAAGCCAGTTCCGATTCCATCACCGCGGCACCTGTCCATTCGGATCAAAGTCCATTCTTCATCAGTGTGGTGATCAAGGGAGTCAGGTTCAGATCCTCAAACCCAGAGCGGTGGGGACAGAGGCCACAAGGTGTCCCGCGCAGTGATGGGTGTTCAGCCGCCATGGAGGCGATCACGGAATTCAGTATTAGACAGCATCATAAAGTTCAATTCACTGGCTCTTTTCACCCCAAATCAGATCTCCTTCAGGTACACACCGGACTTCCCCATCCTCCTGCAATACCCACCAAATGCCCCCAGCTCTTGGAGCAAAAGCAATCCCACAAGCGGGTTTTCTTTTGCTCGAAGCAGCGATAACCAGGACTGGTTGCCCCAGCACACCCTTTATGCCACCACGGGAACTTTATCTCCCTCTATGGTATGTAAAAGTTGTGACTGGGCTGGGTCAGGCCTGTTGGCAGCTCCTCTGGTGTTGACCAACCAGGTGGCCTTTGCTAAGTGTATCCCAGTGTTTGAAAGTCCCACCACCCGTTGCTCTCAGTGTGGTGTTCAGCAGCCCATTGTACCACTGGACTTTCCCAGAGGCTGGTTCATGGTGGGGGATGTGATATAGCCGCTCAATGCCATGCTCATGGCCCAGGTGTGTCTAAGGTTGTTCTGGAAATGAGTCCCATTGTCTGACTCAGTTCCCCCTGGGGTGCCGTGTTGCTACGAGATTTGCTTCTCAAGGCCCAGGATAGTGTTCCGGGCAGTGTTGTGGGGCACAGCGTATGTTTCCGGCCACCCGGTGGTTGCTTCCACCACGGTAAGCACACGGCGCTTGCCTTGGTGGGTTGGTGGGAGTGTGATACAGCGAATGTGCCAGGCCTCCCCGTATTTGTACTTCAGCCATCGTCTGATAATCCTCAGTGGCCCGACTCTTGGGTACATGAGCATCTCCATGGCATACCTTCACCACCAGGTTCTGCATCTGGGCAGCGATATCTTGCCACAGTGCAGCAGCCCAGATGGGTTTCCCTCTGCGCTGCCAGTTGCTCTGCTTCCATTACTGCAACCACCCCCACAGGGCACTTGCCACCATCCATGAGGAAGTAGAGATAAAGCACTGGAGATTTTTCTCATTCATTATGTGGTGGGGCTTCTTCAGCATCTGTTCTCTGGTGACATTCCAAAATCGGTGCCTTCTGGCCAGTCCACGGTCACTTCCAGGATTCCTGGACAACTGGGATTTCTATCTGAGCTCGTTGTGTCATCAGTGCAACCCCCTTCCTTAATCCCTGTAGCATCAGTTGTATGACGTGTAGGCCTTCCCTTTGAGCATCCAGCCCAGCACGGGCAAGCGGGGTGCCAGGAGGAGCTGTGCTTCAGCGCCAGTCACTTCTGAAGCAGCTCGATCCCCTTCAGAGGCTGCCAGTATCTCTTGTTCAGGTGGGCTACAACCAGCCTTGGATCCTGTGTGTCCCCGACTCCAAGAGCCGAGGGTTCGACCTCGAGTCTCCCCTGGAGCTTTCTGCCAGAGGCTCCAGGTAGGCCCATTCTGCGCGGCTGGGGTGCAGAGCACATTTCCCATCTTGCCCAGTCCGGACTGGCCCAAGGGCATAAACTATCTCCTGTTGAATTTGTTCAGAGGCTTGTTGTTGCTCAGGGCCCCATTTGAAATTGTTCTTCCTTGGGTCACTTGATAGAGCTTACAATCAGACTGTAATGTGGGTTGTGCACGGGCCCTGTGGGGCTATTAAAGGGTGAGTGGGACCTGCTGAGCACTCCTGGGCTCTCCAATCAATGGATCAGCTCCTGGATGGCAATCAGGGAGTATCGGTTGGTGCCATATTGCCGCCGGTGCACTGCTGTGGTGGTGATGGGCACTTGCTGTTCTACCTTCATCAACCCCACCACAGAAGGATCCTGTGAGAGACCAGGCAAGGCGGAGAGCTGCTGCATTTCCTCTGTCTCCAAGACAGCGCTACCAAAAGCTCGTCAGTCACCTTTGGGCAGTGCCTGTCACAGGCGTTGGAGTAGCCTCAGTGCCTGTTGCTGGCATTGAAATAGCTGTGCCACCTCTTGCTGAGGTAGTAGTTGCGGTGCCTGTTGTAGGGGTTGGAGTGGCTGCAGTGCCACATCTCTTTTATTTGTATATGTGTGTCTATATGTTTCCATGTGCACTGTAACGTGACGAGGCAGTGGATTTTTACTGGAAGCTTCAGGCCAGCCCTGGATCTAGGACTTTTCTTTCGGGTATCTTAGAGCTGTCTGTGAAGGAGAAGGGGTTTTGCAGCACAGCAGAAACAGTGGCAGAGTCCCAGCCCCTCCAGCATGACTTTGAAACCCTCCCACAGTCCCGCACAGCATTAATCAGTATCTCCTGCAGGACTGGTCCAGGGACATCTGCATCACTAGACAAGAGCAGGACCGCAGCAGAAGCAGCATGAGCGCCTGGCAGACTTTGACTAGGACTAGTAGTTGGTAGTGAGGGTGCTAGTGCTTAGTCCAAGTGTGTGGTATGTGACTGTTTGAAGGGTGTGAGAACCCTGTGTACAACCACATTTGGGATTCCCCAGCGCATCTGGGGATACTCTGCTGTCAGGGCAGTAGGATCTCCATGAAGGTTTCATACAACCCTAAGATAATACTGCACAAGAATTGGGACAAAAGAAACCAAAACAAACAAACAAACAAAAAAAAAACCCCAAGAAAACAAAACAACAAAACCTAAACACCAAAAGGTGAGACAATGAAGAAATAATCAAAGCTTTTGTGCACCCTTTATAAAAAAATCTGAACTCCTTTGAGGTTGGCTGTTAAGAAGGAGGAAGAGAACTGTTAGAGCTGAACCCAGGACAGCTGTGCAGCAATAATTGGCAAGCTTTCCAGGGATTTATGCCCACCACACCAAGCTCCAGATTCTGCTCTAAAACACATACAGAAATATGTGTATTAGAAAGAAAACTAAAATCTACTCCCCCCACTTCAGACCAGATGCGGATTGGCTTTAAGAATCACACCAAGTGTGGCTCTGACACCAGAAGCACCTGAGCCTGCAGTGCTTTTACAGCAAGAGAGAGAACACTTGTAAAGAGAGATGAGAGGCTTCCACCCTCCCTGTGGCTCCCCATAACCCGAACCAGGTACAGTCGGAGCAGACAGGAAGGGGATGCTTTTGCTCTGCCTTTCACTTACTTCAGTCAGTTCTAACTGTGTGTTCCCTTTGACTCCAGAGCTTTTCCTTCTTTTCAGGTTTTTTTTTGGAGACCTCTGTGTCACCTTATGGCAAGATGCTACTTAGAAATGGAATCCAGGCATGCCAGGGAATCCACAAGGCTAAATGAATGCGTACTTTGTCTATGAACACTGGTTTGAGTTTATACACATGCTGGTAAACGAAGAGAAGCAAAACTGTTGTCAGGATCTAAAAGCCCAGGGAGGTGCTGATCTCTTCTCCCTGGGATCCAGGGACAGGAGACCTGGGAGTCAGGGGAGGTTCGCACTTCATAGAAGGAAGCATTTCTTCACAGAGAGGGTGTTCAGGGGGTGGCACAGGCTTCCTAGAGAGGTGGTTGATGCCCCAAGGCTGTCAGCTCTCTGCCCAGGCTGGAAGTCAAAACACAGAGCTTGCACCAGTTACTAAGAAGGAGCAAAACGGCTCCTGGTAAACCCAGGACAGTGTTGAAGAGGCATTTGGACAATGCTTTGGCTTTTGGTCAGCCCTGAATTAGTCAGGCAGTTGGACTAGGTGGTGGTTGTAGGTCCCTTCCAATGAGCTAGTCTATGCTCTTCTGGTCTGTGCTATGCTCTGCTCTGCTCTGCTGTGCTATGTTGTGCTATGCCATCCCATGCGATTCTATGCTATACTTTGCTGGTCTGTGCTATGCTGTTCTGTGCTGTGCTGTACTATGGCATGCTTTGCTATGCCATCACATTCCATGAGGTGCTGTGCTGTCTTATGCTGTGCTACAGCACGTGTTGGTGTCCTCAAGATGAAAAGGACATGAAGCTGTTGGAGCAAGTGCAGAGGAGGGTTGTGAGGATGATCAGGGGCTGGAGCACCTCCTCTGTGAAGACGGTAAGAAAGTTGGGGGTGTTCAGCCTGGAGAAGAGAAACTGTGTGGAGACCTCATAGCAGCGTTCCGGTATCTACAGGGGGCCTATAAGGATGCTGGGGATAGACTCTTCGTTAGGGACTGTAGTGACAGGACAAGGGGTGATGGGTTCAAACTTAATCAGGGGAAGTTCAGGTTAGATATAAGGAGGAAGTTCTTTACTGTAAGGGTGTTGAGGCACTGGAATGTGTTGCTTGGGGAAGTTGTGAATGCTCCATCCCTGGCAGTGTTCAAGGCCAGGCTGGACAGAGCCTTGGGTGACATGGTTTAGGGTGAGGTGTCCCTGCCCATGGCAGGGGGTTGGAACTGGATGATCTTAAGGTCCCCCCCTATCCAAACTATTCTATGTTTCTCTGCTGGGCTGTGCTGGGCTGTGCCGTTCCCTTCACTGCCATGAATCGCATGATGAGGCTGTTGTTTGCCTGAAAGCTCAAGTGTTTTTTCAGCTCCAGAAACAATTTCAAGACACACAAAGGTAACAAGTGGAAACAGGATTTAATTTCATTTCATATGATGCAGAAGCTCTTCCCTGTGAGGCTCTGGCACCGGGTGCCCAGAGAAGCTGTGGCTGCCCCATCCCTGACAGTGTTCAAGGCCGGGTTGGACACAGGCGCTTGGAGCAAGCTGCTCCAGTGGAAGGTGTCCCTGCCCGTGGCAGGGGTTGGAGCTGGAGGAGCTTGAAGGTCCCTTACTCGATTTCGTACGCCCCTTCCTCTTATTTATTTATCTCCTTTTATGGTTTGATTTGGTAACTTTCTGGCAGAGATGTGGTACCCCAACTTCCTGTGTAACCAGCCTGCACCTGCTTAGTTTCCCAGGCTGTACAAAGACATTGTTTTTAACCACAGAGTTTGTCTTTCATCCAAAAGACGATCCTGTCTTTAACCACAGAGTGTGTCTTTCTAAGTTATGGTGTCTCAAACCCTTTGTCTTGTTCCCTTAGTAACTTAGCCCCATGGCCAGTATTGAAAAATCTTAGTATTGCAAGGCCTTAATATTGATCTTAAAGCTTTAATATTGTGAATATTAAACCAGCAGTTTGCAGCGGTTTAGCTTCATAGGCTGTACAAGAATAGCGTTCTTTTGCACCACAGAGCATGTCTGTTGCCCAAAGATGACGTTGTCTTTAAGCACAGAGCGTGCCTGTTTAAGTCATGGTATTTCAAACCCTTTGTTTCGTTCCCTTAGCAACTTAGCCCCAGCCCCAATATTCAAAGTCTTAGTATTACAAAACATTAATACTGCAAAGCCTCATCCCCAATATGCAAAGCCAGCAGTGTTTCTCTCTCATGCCTGATTTTTCCCCGTTGGGAACCTGCCATTTTCTTTTCATAGAATCATAGAATGGTTTTGGTTGGAAAGGACCTTAAGATCATCCACTTCCAACAGGCTGGGACACCACTCAGTAGCCCGTGCCACCCAAGGCTTCGTCCAACCTGGCCTTGAACACCGCCAGGGCCTCCCCACCCTCACAGTAAATGCAGTTGTTTTCATCATTCAGAGGATCTTTTTGGTAAAGGATCAACGTAGCTTATAGATGACATCACTAAGGGCACAGCTTCTAACTACCCAAGTTTGGATCATGAATTCGTTTATCCACCATGGAGCAAGAGTAGTCCTAAAGCGTTGCTGCCTGGTTCTTACTTGTTCTCAACATGCACCAAGTAACAGAAAAGACCAGAAGGAGAAGCTCTTGGGGTTTTATTTCTGGTGTTTAGGCAGTGGCAGTAGAGAGGAGACTGAGGTGTGGGAGCAGGCAGCTGTAAGCACAGCTTCCCTGGGATACCTGCTGAGTGGCTTGCTTTGCTTGTCTCTCTTTCCCAGTGCTTTTAAATCCTGAATTGTGAGAGTGAAATGAATCCGTTGATCTCAACAGAGCCCTTCTGCATGGAAATAGCTGCTCAGGAAGGAAAGATGTTGCATCGATGTTTCCTCTGGAAAATATAAGTGCTTTATGACACAGAATTGTAAAGGCAGTTTGTTTTTTTCCCCTCAACTTCTCCCTTTTAGAAAGTAAGTATTAGGCACCCTTTATGCCGTTGTTTCTGTCAGGAAGCTGGAGGCTCTGCTGGAAGCAAACCTGAAGCTAGTGTTTGGCAACAGCTCTCTGCTTTTTCTTTCTTTTCCCATGTAGTTTACTAAGGGGGAGAAAACATGAGGAAGCCTCTGTCCAAGGGGCATTCAGAAGGGAAGGAGCAGGAGATGGGGAGTGGAACAGAGGCAGAGCTAGGACTTCATATCCTCCCAAGTTTTTTGTTACAGAGGAAAGAGACTAAATGGTGTAAGAAGACCTGTTCCACCCTCTGAGATTCTTCACAGCAGGTTTTGGAGAGGCCAGCTTCCTGAAGAGGAAAAACTAGGAGCAAAAGTTGTGTTGTGTGTTCCCCTCACTGCACCCCTTCTCTGCTCCCCTTCTCACTCCCAATTTGCCCTTCTGCCCTCTGAGGTCAGTACGAAGCAGTGGGCAGGTGGGTTTGGGAGCCTCAGACCCACAGTGTCCGTGCACTGTGTGGTGTGTAGCCAGACGTGCGTCTCTGTTATCATCCACTCCCATTCCTTCTTCTGCTTTGTTACACTCCCATTCCTTCTTTCTCTTTGTTAATCAAGACTTCCCTTTGGTTGTTTTTTACAATGTGATTTCCAGTTCCTATCCACAAATGTCCCTCCATCTCTACGATAGCTGGAGAATAGTACAGCTGCTGAGACTGCAATTTGGCGCGTCCTGGCTACGTTGAGGAGTTTCTCATAAAAATACAGGCCAAAAGAGACATACCGCATCCTACTGGGAAAGCAGGAGTGTTTGTGGCAGTAGGCCAGGAGGCCCCTCTGAACAAGTCCCTCTGGTCCCTGAAAGTGGAGGTGTGGGATGCGCTCGTCGTGCCTTCCCTGCTGCCATTGTCAGGGCTTTCTGACGTCCGGAAAGTAAGCACTGTGAAAGGCTAACCCAGGACTATGGTTTTCCTGCGTCTCTAAGGCTTTAGTGTGAGAAGTTTTCCTGGGAAAGTGGTCGCAGTCTCTGTGTTTTGAGTCTTGTGCTTGGAGCAAGCATTCAGAGCAGTCTCACTGAGGAGTAGTCATGAGCACTGTGAAGAAGCTGTTGAAGAGCGCTGACATTTCAGTCCAAAAGTTTACTCTGTGGATTTGAAGAAATCACAGCTAATGTTAGTGAAACCGGTTTTGGCAGGATGCGTGGTTTGTTACCAGTGCACCGTAGAACGGACCCTGGTGAAAACAGTTTGACCTTGTAAAATGTCAGGCAGTTGAGCTAACCCCAGTTTTAAAGGGAACTTGACTGTGCAGTGAAATTCCTGAAGCTGTCAAGTGTGAGGATCTGGGGTGCAAAGTCCTCAGGCTGTCCCTACTTTCCATCACAGGAGGTTTGTCAGGGTTAGGAGCAGATGCTATTATTATGGTTCTGTTTCCTGGCCAGCTGCTTTAAGGTTTCAGCCGTAAAGAGCTTTTGGTTGATTTTGGTGCCTCCTTCTGACCAGGCAGAAACAGGCAGCTTTCACAGTGTAGCATTTGCCCATAGTGATTTTGCCCGCAGTGCACACGCAGTGTGTTCAGTGCAAGCAGGGGAGCCCCAGAGTTTTTGCGGGGGTGTTTTACAGACCTCACTTCTCAGAGGCAGGGCTACAGATGCCTGTAACAGTGCCTGGGTTGTTTCAGCTTAAAAGCGTTCTGTGAAAACACCTTCTCAAAAGTTAGCAGTCTTTAGCTCACATACTTCTTTAGACCAAATGCTTCTGGTTTTGGAGATGTCTTGGCATGAAAGACCCAGGGTCTGCTTGGGATTTGTTTGGGTTTGTTTTTGTTTGTTTGTTTTGTGTGGGCAGTATCACCAATCACAATGGTAGAATTTAAATATCAATCCATGCTGTCAGGTTTTGAATGGTAGGATGTACAAGCACCCTTAATCATAACATTACTTAGGTCCACTTCCATAGGAACAAGACCATTTTGTTTCACTTCAGCATTCTGGAATGTGCCAGCCCCGTAGTGTTAATAAACCTACAGTGCCCTATAAGACAGGTGAGTGAAATACCGAGATTGCCTTTTAATCATGGTGCTTAAGAGGTAGACATACGTTTGTTTGTTTTAAAAATTCATATCCTTCAAAATGCACTCGCAAGTGCATTGTGTCCCTTCCCAAATGCTGCAGTAAGCATTACTGAAGGCAATTCCATAAAAGAGGGCAGTTTTGCAGGTGGCCTTTTCTCTTGCTTTTTGATTGCGCTGACTTTCCTTACCCTTCTCTACCCCCGTGTCCCTTCTTTTCTTGCAGCTTTGTGTCTCAAAGTTCCCAGGCAGGTTTGTGACCTACACTGATGTTCAGGCTTCCTACAGATACAAACGCGATCAGTGGAATTACTTGAGGCAGTTCTGCAGACCTGGTTTTAGGGGTCCTCACAAGGTCTGCGTGTATCAGGAGGTGATGGAATACATGTGTTTTCATCAAGCAATGTGTAATACGCATGATTTTCCTGAGCTACAGCAAAGCTTTGAATTATTCTGATTTCACCATATAAGGAGTTGTCCCATACATATGTTTTCAGTGATTTGGTAAGGGATGAAGGTCTTGTATGCACATCAGATCCCTAACTCTTTCAGTGATTACTATTTGCTTAAAGAGAATCTGCAGCTACCCATGTGGTTGCGGTATTGTGGCAAGTATCCTTTAGTACTTAAGTGCTCCACAGCAGTCGAGTAGTGTCTCAAACCAGTTCTTAAGGCTCCTGTGTTATGTAGAGCTCCTCAGTAATTTAGCTAGGAAAAGAAGTCTGTCTTTCGTGGAACTGATTTTGGACTCAAATGTACTGTGTTATTTCTCCCATCTCTAAACCACCCTGCAATTCAGCTATGTTAGTTGTGTTAAATTCTTACTCTCTAAGAGAAAAGTAAGGGCGAGGCAAGGAGCAATCGCCCAGTCATTACTGCCTTATCTGCCGATGCAAAGTGAAGAGGTCTTTCTTTTTTGTCACTAGAAAAGTTAAGAATAGTCTTTTCCCAAATCACACTGAGAGGCTGGATTCTCACATCATGACTGTGTCTTGCAGGTCCACCAGTCAAGTTTGGGGAGGAGGCTACAGAGTCCAGTTTGGGGCATTTTCTCAGAGTGTGTGGGAAACAAAACCCACGTAGTTAATTCTGCTACGTATTCAGCGTTCCCGGTTTTCCTCTTTTTAGTCTGTTGGTGAAGCCCTACGTGATGACGATTGTCCTTCGATGATCATTCCAAGCAGGCCTTGTGAGTGGTTCTATTTCTTACACACACCTTAGCAGATTGTAAGCATTCCCGTGAAATCACAACCCCAGTCTGAAAAGTGTTCTGTGGCAAGATCGCAAGGTGCTGGCTCTTACCTGGCAGTGGCATCCATTCAGTTTTAAACAGTTTGAAAGTATAAAGATTTATCATAATTTTTTCTGGAGAGCCATCCATGGACACTTGGAGTGTGATTGGGTCAAGCTGAGCTCTTTCTTGCTCTTGAATCATCACTGATAAGAAATGCTTTACAGCGCAAACTGTGCCTTCCAAAACCTGTGAGCACCCAACCCAGCCCAAGCTGTTGACATGAAGGAAATGCCACGACGGCAGAAAGGCTCATCTGGGCAGCTGTTGAAGTTCTTGTGGTACTTGAGCCCAGTTACAGGGCACCTTGCTTTTCGGTGCTGCACATAGTGCTGCCTGTGCAGGGCGGCAGAGGAATTAAGGGGACAAAAAGCTGGTTTTGTCACTGTGGTCAGCAGGGGCTTTTGAGTAGACAAGCACAGGTCTCAGAGCTCAAGAGTATCTGTCACTGTCCTAGAAGCTCATGCAAATGAGGAACTGCTGTTTATTTTGCCATGCTTTAAAATAGAGATCGTGTAAGGCAGGCACAGGCTGTCAAAAAGAGAAAATAATGGATGAAGCGATAAAGAATTAAAAATCTGCATGACGCAAAAGGCAGAAAATCATTTGCAAAGAAGCTCTTACCCTCTTTTAGACTCCAGCCACAGGTGAAGATCAGAGACGAAGGAAAAGAGACATGCAACTGATGCTACGTGGAGTAAATGGTCTGCACTAATTACACAACGCGCTCGAATAGGAAATCCCAGTCGTCCAGGCATTCTGGAAGTCATCATGGAGTGGCCAGAGGGCAAAGATTTCGGAATGTCAGCAGAGGAGGAGGCGATGCGTGCTGAAGAGCCCCCACCATATAACGAACTGTCAGAAAGTGAAAAACAGTATGCCTTGTTTACTGATGGGTCCTGCCGTATTGTGGGAAAGCATCGGAGATGGAAGGCAGCCGTATGGAGTCCTCGGCGACAGGTTGCAGGAACTGCTGAAGGAGAGGGCGAATCGAGTCAGTTTGCCGAGGTGAAAGCCACCAGCTGGCCCTGAGCATCGCTGAACGAGAAAAGTGGCCAGTACTTTATCTCTGTACTGACTCATGGAGGGTTTGGGGTGGTTTTGTGTGTTTTGGGTGTTGTTTTGGGCTGTTTTGGGTCCATTTTGGTGCTGTTTTGGGCGTCTAACCCTGTATCCCATAGGAGAAGCAGGACAAGGTGGTTTTGGGGTGTTGTGGGGTGTTTCGGGGCTGTTTTGGTTCTCTGACCCTGTATCCTATAGGAGAAGCAGGACAAGGTGTTTTTGGGGTGTTTCTGGCTTCTTTGGTGCACTGAAATTGTGTCCCATAGGAGAATCAGGTCAAGATTGTTTTGGGTTGGTTTTGGCATGTTTTTGGGGTGTTTGATTTTTTTTATGTAGTTTTTTGTGTGTTTAGGGTGTTTTGGGGCTCTGACGCTGTATCCCATAGGAGAAGCAGGACAAGGTGGTTTTGGGGTGGTTTAGTGTGTTTTTGGGGAGTTTATGGGGTGTTTTGCGGCTCTGGCCCTGTATCCCATAGGAGAAGGATGACAAGGTCATTTTGGTGTGTTTTGGGTTGTTTTTTGCGTGGATTTTCAGTTTTCTGGTGGCGTTTTGGGGCTGTTTTGGTACTCTTATCCTGTATACTGTAGGAGAAGCAGAAGAAGGTAGTTTTGGGACGTTTTAGGTTGGTTTTGGGGTGTTTTTGGCGTGGTTTTGTGTCCTGATCCTGTATCCCATAGGATAAGCAGGGCAAGGTGGTTTTGGGGTGGTTTTGGGGTGGTTTTGGGGGCTGTTTCGTCAATGTTTTGGGGCTCTGACCCTGTATGCTATAGGAGAAGCGGGACAAGGTGATTGTGGGGTGGTTTAGAGTTGATTTTGAGCAGTTTTGGGGTGTTTTGGGTCTGTTTTGGAGCTCTGACCCTTTATCCCATAGGAGAAGCAGGACAAGGTGGATTTTTGTGGTGTTTCAGGATGTTTTGGGGTGGTTTGGGGTTTGTTTTGAGCTCTTTTGGGCTGTTTTGGGGCAGTTTTGGGGCTCTGACCCTTTATCCTATAGGAGAAGCAGGACAAGATGGTTTTGCTATGGTTTAGGATGTTTTTGGTTTGTTTTGGGGTGTTTTGGGGTTTGTTTTGAGCTATTTTGGGCTGTTTTGGGGCACTTTTGAGGCTCTGACCCTGTATCCCATAGTAGAAGCAGAACAAGGTAGTTTGGAGGGGTTTTTGCTGTGTTTTGGGGTGTTTGGGTGTGTTTTTGGTCTGTTTTGAGCTGGTTTGGGGCTCTGAGCCTGTATCCCATAGGAGAAGCATGACAAGGTAGTTTTGGTGTGTTTTAGGGTGGTTTTGGTGTGGTTTTGTCATGGTTTTGTGGTCTGACCCTGTATCCCATAGGAGAAGCAGGAAAAGGTGGTTTTTGGGTGGGTTTGGGGTGGGTTTGGGCTGTTTCAGTAATGTTTTGGGGCTCTGACTCTGTATGCCATAGCATAAGCAGGGGAATGTGATTTTGGGGTGGTCTGGGGTTGGTTTTTAGGTGTTTTGGGCTCTTTTGGGGCTCTGACCCTGTATCCCATAGGAGAAGCAGGACAAGGTGTTTTTTTGTGGTGTTTTAGGATGGTTTTGGGTTTGTTTGGGGTTGTTTAGGGGATCTTTTGGGCTCTTTGGGGGCTCTTTTGGGGCTCTGACCCTGTATTCCGTAGGAGAAGGAGGACTAGGGGATTTTGGTATGTTTTGGGGTGTGTCGGGGCTTTTTTGGTGTGCTGAAAGTGTGTCCCATGGAAGAAGAAGATTAAGATGGTTTTGAGGTGGTTTGGGGTTTTTTGAGGCTCTGAAGCTGTATCCCATAGGAGAAGCAGGCCAAGGTGAATTTGGGGTGTTTTGGGGTGTTTTGAGCATTTTTGTGGGCTTCTTTTTTTTTTTGTGGTGTTTTGAAACAGTTTTGGTCTCTGACCTTGTATTCCATAGGAGAAGCAGGACAAGGTGGTTTGGGGGTTTTGGGGGGTGTGTTTGGGCTGTTTTGGGGCTGTTTTGGGGCTGTTCTGGGGGTCTGACCCTATATCCCAGAGAAGAAGCAGGACAAGTTGATTTTGCTGTGTTTTGGAGTGTTTTGGGGCTCTTATTAGGCCTCTGACCCTAGGACAAGGTTATCTTGGGGTGTTTTCGGGGTGGTTTTGGTTTGTTTTGCGGCTGTTTTGGTTCTCTGACCCTGTAAACCATAGGAGAAGCAGGACAAGGTGGTTTTGGTGTGTTTCGGGGCTGTTTTGGTTCTCTGACCCTCTTTCCCATAGGACAAGAAGCACAAGCTGGTTTTGGGGTGTTTTGGGGGCTTTTTTGGGGGTCTGACCCTGTATCCCATAGGATAAGCAGGACAAGGTGATTTTGGGGTGGTTTTGGGGTGTTTGGGGTGATTTTGGTTTGTTTTGCGGCTGTTTTGGTTCTCTGACCCTGTAATCCATAGGAAAAGCAGGACAAGGTGGTTTTTGGGGTGTTTTCGGGTGTTTCGTTGCTGTTTTGGGGCTTTAAACCTCTTTCCCAGAGGAGAAGCAGGACAAGGTGGTTTTGCGGTGTTTTGGGGGTGGTTTAGGGCTGTTTTTTCAATGTTTTGGGGCTCTGACACTGTATCCCATAGGAAAGGCAGGACAAGGTGATTTTGGGGTGTTTTGGAGTTTTTTAGTGTGTTGGGGGGCTGTTTTGGCGCTCTGAAGCTGTATCCCATAGGAGAAGCAGGAGAAGATGTTTTTGGGGTGGTTTTGGGATGTTTTGGGGTGTTTTGGTGCATTTTCTGGCTCTGAACCTTTATCCTATAGGTGAAGTAGGACAAGGCTTTTTTAGTGTGGTTTAGGGAGTTTTGGGGATTTTTTTCAGTGTTTTTGGGGTGTTTCAGAACAGTTTTGGTCTCTGACCCTGTATTCCAAAAAGAAGCAGGACAAGGTGGTTTTGGGGAGTTTTAGGGAGTTTTGGGACTGGTATTGGGCTGGTTTGGGGCTGGTTTGGGGCTCTGACTTTTTATGCAATAGGAGAAGAAGGAGAAGATAATTTTGTGGTGGTTTTGGGGTGTTCTTGGGATGGTTTCTGGGTGTTTTGGAGGTGTTTTGGGGCTGTTTGGGGACTCTGATCCTGTATCCCATAGGAGAAGCAGGAGAATGTGGTTTTGGGGTGTTTTAGTGTTTTTTAAGGTGGTTTTGGGGTGGTGTGGTTTTGGTTTTGAGCTGTTTTGGGCTGTTTTGCAGCAGTTTTGGGGCTGTCTTGGGGCTCTGACCCTGTATCCCATACGAGAAGCAAGACAAGGTGGGTTTGGGGTGGTTTTGGGGTGGTTTTGGTGTGTTTTAGCGTGTTTGGGGGGTCTTTTGGGGCCGTTTTGGGGCTCTGACCCTGTATCCCATATGAGAAGCAGGACAAGGTGGTTTTGGGTTGTTTTGGGATGTTTTAGTGTGTTTTTGGTGTGTTTATGGGGTGTTACGTGGCTCTGACCCTGTACCCCATAGGAGAAGCATGAGAAGGAGGTTTGGGGTGGTTTTGGGTGTCTTGGGTATTGTTTTGGGCTGTTTTGACTCTTTTTTGGTGCTGTTTTGGTGTCTAACCCTGTATCCCATAGGAGAAGCAGGACAAGGTTGTTTTGGAGTGGTTTGCAGTGTTTTGGGGTCGTTTGGTGGAGGTTTTGAGCTGTATTGTGCTGCTTTGGGGCTGTTTTGGGGTCTGACCCTGTATCCCATAGGAGAAGCAGGACAAGGTGGTTTTGGTTTTGGTTTGGGGTGTTTAGTTTGTTTTGTGGCTGTTTTGGGGCTTGTTTAGGGCTCTTACCCTCTATACCATAGGAGAAGCAGAAGAAGGTGGTTTTGGGGGGGGGGGTTTGGTGTGTTTTGATGCTGTTTTGGGGCTCTGCCCTGTATCCCATATTAAAAGCAGGAGAAGGTGGTTTTAGGGTGTGGTTTTGGTCTGTTTTGGGACTGTTTTGGGGCTATGACCTGTATTCCATAGGAGAAGCAGGTCAATGTGTTTTTGGGGTGTTTTGAGGATTTGATTTTTTTGGTCAAGGTGGTTTTGGGGGGATTTTTTGGTGTGTTTTGATGCTGTTTTGGGGCTCTGACCCTGTATGCCATAGGAGAAGCAGGACAAGGTCGTTTTGGGGTGGTTTTGGGGTGTTTTGGGGCTGGTTTGGGGTTGGTTTGGGGCCCATTTTGGACTCTGTATTCCGTAGGAGAAGGAGGACAAGGTGGTTTAGGGGTGTTTTAGGGTGTTTTTTGGGTGATTTTGTGCTCTGACACTGTATCCCATAGGACAAGTAGGACAAGGTGGTTTTGTTGTGTTTTGTGGTGGTTTTGGGATGTTTTGGGGGTGTTTGAGGGCTGTCTTTGTGCTGTTTCGGCGCTGTTTTGGGGCTCTGACCCTGTATGTCATAGGAGAAGCTGGACAAGCTGGCTTGGGGGTGTTTTTGTTGTGGTTTGTGGGTGGTTTTGAGATGCTTTGGGGATGTTTTGTTTTTGCTGTTTTGGGCTGTTTTGGGACTGGTTTGGGGCTGGTTTGAGGCTCTGACCCTGTATCCCATAGGAGAATAGGGACAAGGTGGTTTTGGGGTGTTTTGGGGTTGTTTTGGGGCTCTTTTTGGGGTGTTTAGGGGCTCTGACCCTGTATCCCATAGGAGAAGCAGGGCAAAGTGGGTGTGGGGTGTTTTGGGGGTTTTTGGGCCTGGTTTTGTTCTCTTTTGGGGCTCTGACCCTGTATCCCATAGGAGAAGCAGGGCAAAGTGGGTGTGGGGTGTTTTGGGTGTTTTTGGGCCTGGTTTTGTTCTCTTTTGGGGCTCTGACCCTGTATCCCATAGGAGAAGCAGGGCAAGGTGAGTTTGGGGTGTCCGTGCTGCCTGGATGCTATAGATGGAGATGGAGAGCAGGGAATGGGGCGGTGGAGGCACTGCCCTTCAGTCTCCGGAGCTTCTTGGTCCAGGTTTGTTTGCTCCGCCGCTCTGGTGCGCTGCTGAGGATGAGCACGGCCTGTGCCGCCAGGGAACAGAGGCAGGGACCAACCTCATGCAGCAGCGGTTCCAGGGCTGTGATCCAAAGAGACCGGGATGAGCTCCCCCATAGCCTCCAGCATCCCCCCAGCCCGTGTGGGGGATGAGCAGGAGCACCTGTGGTAGGGACTGGGAGCACTGGGAGGGACTGGGAGCACCTGCAGCAGGTAGTGGCAGCACTGGGAGGGATTGGGAGTTGAGCACAGCTGCAAACAGGAAGACCTGCGGTAGGGTCTATTGAACCCCCAGCAGTATCTGGGGCCATAGTGGCCTATATTGGTCTGTACTGGTTCAAACTGGTGCATGCTGCTCCCTACTGGGATGTGTAAATTTGTGGCCAACACCCAGCTGGGTGGGAGCGTTGATCTGCTGCTTTCTGCTTGGTTTCTGACATTACCCAGGTGGAACTTTGACATCGTGTAGTGCTTCCCACAGTGCTGTTGCTGCTTCCCCTGCCTCTGTGGGGCAATCTCCTCTGATGAAGACCTCATCTACACAGTGGTACAATTTCACCTTCGGAGGAAGTGAGACCTCGTGTGGGTTTGTGGTGTTCATGGGAGGGAGCTGAGACCCCTTCCAGTCTCAGGGCTACAATCCCAGGATGAGATGCCTCAGCTAACCGGGCTGAATCCCATCCTTCAGCAGGGGTAAAGGAGATGCCAGCGTGGGCTGGCCTGGCTGTGCTGTCTGATGATGGGACAAGAAACAGGCTGCCCGCACAAGTGGTTGTGTCACCATCCCTGGAGGTATATAAAAGACCTCTTAGGTATATAAAAAGACTTTTTATATACATGGAGATATTTAAAAGACATGTAGGTGTAGCACTTAAAGACATGGCTCAGTGGTGGACTTGACAGTGTTTGGTTATTGGTTGGATTCAATGTTCTTAAGAGTCTTTTCCAGTCTAAATGATTCTGTAATTCTAAGAAAAGCTGATGTTCAGACCAAAGTCTGTCTCTCATCACAGAAACGGCACTGCAGGAAGGCAGTGTGTCTCCAGCTGACGGAGGGAGCATCAGTGCTTGCTTCAGGCTCTTTCCCATAGGGTTCCCCTGGAGCCCCAGGGAGCCCTGGATGAACCTCAGAGGGGCAGAGGCAGAGCCACCTTGGGCTGGGCCTCTGCTGCTGAGCTGGGCCGGGCTCCTGGGACGCAGACAGATGCTGGCAAGCAGGCAGCGCTGCAGAGAGACAGCTCTGCCCAGGAGCAGGGCTGGGGCACTGCCTGCAGGCACTCAGGGGAGACCTGAGAGCCTCAGAGAGCTTAAAGGCACTTGGCAGTGGAGGATGCTGAGAGCTCCCTGCAGGAGAAACACTCCCAGCCCTGTGCATGGTAAGGCTCTGGGTGCAGGGCAGTGCAGCTGCGGTTCCTGGAGGGATCTCCTCAAGCTGCTGCCTCGGACAGTCCATGGGATCTGTCAGGAGCACTCTCTTGGTTTCTCTGTGTAGATAAGGAGGATGTGCTGCAGAGCAGGGCTTCCCTCTGCGCCCTGCGAGGGCCAGGACAAGGCAGGTCCCTTGTCCCAAGGCTGGCTGCAGGGTGTGAATGTGGGTGTGCAGCCAGGGGTGCCCAGCGCTGCCCTTGCGAGCAGGGTCCCTGTGTGCTGGGCAGGGATTCTGCTGCCTGCCAGGGCAAGCACTCAGCCTGCCCGGGAGCTCACCACGGCGCTGGGGGAGAAGCTGGGGGAGAAGGAACAACCCCTGTCAGGAAAGGAAAAGTATTTGTGTGCACTGGAGAGGGTGCTGGGTGGGTCAGGGCTGCTCAGAGCTCCACATCGCTCTGAGCACGTTTGCAGAGGGTCCTTCTGAAAGACACTGAGGCACCGTCTGCCTTAGAAGGAAGGATCCTGAGCTCTGATGTTTTTCCCTCTTGGTGGGCAGGCTGGGCAGTGGGAGCTGGGAATTTACTTCTCTGCTTTGGAGGAGGCAGCGAGCGTCTTGTCAGGACTTGTGTGAGCTGCTCCTGAGCCGCTGCCCAGGTAGAGATGCCCCTGGGCAGAGCCCTGCTGCCGGGAGGGGTGTGCAGGGCACAGCTGAGCACACAGCCCATGGGATGGGCTCTGGGAGCCCTGAGAGGCAGCAGAGCTGGGCACAGAGCAGCAGCTGCTGGCAGGGACAGCTCCAGGCAGCAGAGACATGGGCAGGGAGTGGGGGGAAAGTGCAGCCCGGCCCTGGCGAGGGTACGTTCAGGCAGCTCTCTTGGTGGCTGGCACTGGAGGTGGCTGCTGGCCATGCTGTGCTGGGCAAGGAGCTGACTGTCTCACTAGAACATCTCCTCTGCAGTTCCCTGTCTGCTCTGCCTGTCCTGCTGGGCTTGCGACCTGCCCCCAGACAGGCACAGGTCTCCCATAGGGTCCTTGGGAGCACAAAGCCTTCCCTTGGGGTCGGCACTCTGCCATCAGAGTCCTTGGCTTCCTGCTCTGTTTATCACAGCTGCACCAAGGGCTGGGAGTGTGAAGTTCTGCCCTTTGAGTCAGCAGGGCTCCCTACCAGTTGTTCTTTATCTCATTCTTTCTCCTTTTCTCTATTTATCTGTGTGCGCAGTAATAGGACAAGTGCAGGGCAGCTGGGAACAAGAGTGATGGACTCTGCAGCTCTCCAGACTATGCACTAATCCACGGTCTGCTGAGCCCTTTCATCTGTCCTGTCCTAATACTGACCACATGGGCAGTTACAAAAAATAGGATTTCTACACCTACAATAGCACTTGTCAGATGAGAAACTTCTGAGAAATTCCTAACAAAGTCACGCTGAGGCTCTGCTCTGCAGCCAGCATCTTCATAGTTGTGAGTGCAGGCACTGAACCTCTGATACATCTGACATCCCTCGTGGGTATAGGAGCTTTCACAAAGCAGCTTTGTAAAATCCCTGCAGCGGCACAGAGCTGAGTCCTTGAAGCCACAGTGCTTCTGCCAGGACACTCAGCCACCAGCACCAGGAATGGGGAAATGCATTTGAACTTGAGGGGATTGTAGAAATCTTATGGGAAATGAACTGGTTTTATCCTGAGCAGTCTCCTGTAACCTGTCACTGCCTGTTTCTCCTCTGACAGTGCCCCATGCCCAGAAGCACCAGATGTCCAACGGCAGCTCCATCACCCATTTCCTCCTCCTGCCATTCGCAGATAGGCGGGAGCTGCAGCTCTGGCACTTCTGGCTCTTCCTGGGCATCTCCCTGGCTGCGCTCCTGGGCAACGGCCTCATCACCAGCACAGCCTGCGACCAGTGCCTCCACACCCCCATGTACTTCTTCCTCCTCAACCTCTCCCTGCTGGACCTGGGCTGCTTCTCCACCACTGTCCCCAAATCCATGGCCAATTCCCTCTGGAACACCAGGGCCATCTCCTACACAGGTTGTGCTGCACAGGTCTTTTTCTTTCTCTTATTCATTTCAGCAGAGTATTTTCTCCTCACTGCCATGTCCTATGACCACTACGTGGCCATCTGCAAGCCCCTGCACTATGGGACCCTGCTGGGCAGCAGAGCTTGTGTGCACATGGCAGCAGCTGCCTGGGGCACTGGGTTTCTCTGTGCTCTTTTGCACACAGCCAATACATTTTCACTACCCCTCTGCCGAGGCAATGCTGTGGAGCAGTTCTTCTGTGAAATTCCCCAGATCCTCAAGCTCTCCTGCTCACATTCCTACCTCAGGGAAGTTGGGCTCCTTGTGCTAAGTGTCTGTTTGGTACTTGGCTGTTTTGTGTTCATTGTGGTGTCCTATGTGCAGATCTTCAGGGCTGTGCTGAGGATCCCCTCTGAGCAGGGATGCCACAAAGCCTTTTCCACGTGCCTCCCTCACCTCGCTGTGGTCTCCCTGCTTGTCAGCACTGGCACGTTTGCCTACCTGAGGTCCCCTTCCATCTCCTCCCCTTCCCTGGATCTGGTGGTGTCAGTGCTGTACTCACTGGTGCCTCCAGTATTGAACCCCCTCATCTACAGCCTGAGGAACCAGGCGCTCAAGGATGCTGTGAGGAAGCTGGTGACTGGATGTGTTTCAGCAGCCACACACTGCCTGCTGTCCTCTGCAAAGGGCTCCCAGTGTAGTTCATGAGAAGCCAAGTCTGTCTTTGCTGCTTTACATTTGTTTTCCTGGTTCAATTTGTGATGATGTTGTCTTCATAGAAATGTCAGTTTCCATCTGTTCCTGCTTAAGTAGCCACTCGTGTTGTGTGAGCCACACACTTTGTGTCAGTGGTGGTCTCTCACTTTATTTAAGGGGAATAAATGATCCTGAAGAAACTTCTTCTCTTGATACGTCCTCACATGGCAGGAATGAAGGGGAATGAAATCAGCTTTCTGGCTGCTCCAGCTCTGAATACAGAGCCAGGCTCCTGTCCATGGTGCCTGGTGGGAGGACTAAAGGTGATGGGGGATAGTGACAGAGGAGAGGTTCAGCCAGGACAGAAGGAAACCTTGTTCCCATCGGCTCAGGCAAGTGCTGCATCAGGTCACCCAGAGAGGCTGTGCAGTCTCTGGCCTTGGGGATTTCCAGCTCGGCCTGAATCAAGCCTTGAACCACTTGCTCTGAGCCTTTTTCTGACAGGTTGGACTTGAGACCTCCTGGGGTCCCTTCCAGCCTCTGTTCTCTTCTGATCCTACAATGATGGGATTATGAAGGGCCACAAAGGTGCTCTGAGGGCTGGAGCAGGTCTCTGGGGAAGACAAGCTGAAAGAGCTGAGGGTGTTGAGCCTGGAGAAGGTTCCAGGGAGACGTCTTAGCAATCTGCCCATATCTAAACAGGGCCTACAAGAAATTGGGTGAGGGGCTTTTTACAATGGTGTGCAGTGACAGGACAAGGGGGAATAGCTTTAAGCTGAGAAAAGGGAGATTTAGGTTGGACATTTGGAGGAAGTTGTTCCTTTTGAGGGTGGTGGGACACTGGCACAGGGTACCCGGAGAAGCTGTGGCTGTCCTATCGCTGGCTGTGTTCAAGGCCGGGTTGGAAGGCACTTGGAGCAACGTGCTCTAGTGGACCACTCTAAAACACCACCATAACACCCAGAAATACCCCTGAGAGACCTAAATAAAACCTCCAAACCACCTGCACAACACCTAATGGACACCCTAAAACATCCCCAGAGCCCCCAAAACACCACTGGCATCCCCCAAGCACCTCATGTCCTTGTCCTCCCCCTGCTGTGATGCTGTGGCCTGAAACAAACCCTAAACCCTAACCCCAAACCCTGACGTAAACCCCTGTTCCTGACCCTAATCCTCACTTGTTTTTATAATGTTATAATATTATAATAGAATGTAATGAAAATTATGCTGAAATAAAATAAAAAATGAAGTGTCCTGGGTTCAGCAGTAGCAGTCATTTTTCTCCTTCTTAGTAGCTGGTGCAGTGCTGTGTTTTGACTTTCAGCCTGAGAACAGCACTGATAACACCGATGTTTTTAGTTGCTGCTCAGTAATGTTTACTCTGACCCATGCCCTGGGATTAAGAGTCCCATGCTCTACTGACTGAGCTTGCCAGGCCCCACGTTGGGCACCAAAAAGCACTGTCGTGGTTTAAGCTCAGTCAGCCATGCAGCTGCTCTCTCACATCCCCCCCTTCTTCCTCCCCAGTCCCGGAGGGATGGGGAAAAGAATGGAAAGAATGTAACTCCCACGGGTTGAGATAAGAACAGCCCAGTAACTACGGTACAACACAAACCACTACTGCTACCACCAGTAATGCTAATGATAAGGTGAGTAACAAGGGAAGAGTATACCACCTGCTGACCGATACCCAGCCCAGCACGAGCAGTGATCTAACCCTTCTGGGTAACTGCCCCCAGTTTATATAGTGGGCATGACGTGCTGTGGTACGGAATACCTCTTTGGCTAGTTTGGGTCAGGTGTCCTGTCTCTGCTTCCTCCTGGCTTCCCCTCCTCCCTGGCAAAGCATGAGACTCAGAAAGTCCTTGGTCAGAGTAAACATCACTGAGCAGCAACTAAAAACATTGGTGTTGTCAGCTCTGTTCCCAGGCTGAAGGTCAAAACACAGCACTGCACCAGCTACTAAGAAGGAGAAAAATGACTGCTGCTGCTGAACCCAGGACATAAATTCAAAAAAAACACAGATTCAGTAAAAAGAAAGAAACCTGCCTTTTTGCTCTTCCTTCTTCCTCTGTCTATTCCGTCTCTCCAAAGAAAAGATTCATTGAATCCTGGAATAACTCAGTTTGGAAAAGACCCCTGAACATTGTCTTGTCTGCCTACCCTGCTCAAGGCAGGGTTAACCGGGTGAGATCATTCAAAGGCTCTTCCTTTCCTGCTGTCATCCACCAAGCAGCTGAAAAGGCACTCCATCATATTAGACAGGGAGCTAATAAAGACAATCAACAGTGTTGGCCCAGCTGCTTGCACTGAGGGGTGTCACTGGTAAGTGGCTGCCAGGAGGAATCTACCACTGGTGACATTTGGGCTTGATCCACCAGCCCGCTTCCCACTCACTCCATCATTCGTTTCTTCAGCCCAGAGATCACCAACTGGCTATAAAGAGATTATTAATGATCCAGGTACAAAACATGCCCTTTTTTCCCCTACCCACACAGGTTTGGCAATCGCTTTCTTGTCCTACAAGCACCTAGAAGTGGCTGCAGGTGTATTTGGTCCATCACCTTCCAAGGGACTGGGCTGAATTGCCCAGCCTGGGATTACCAGGAGCCTCCTTCTTGCCCTTTGTGAGGAAAGGTTTGATGTCCGCCTTTTCCAAGGACCCCAGAAGCTCTCTGATGGCTCTGACACGTTTGAGGGCACAATCCAGAAAGGATGATGTGAGCGTTCGCCATGGGCCTGCCCAAGGCATGTGAGAAAAATCCCGCTGGGACACTGGGGGCTGTTCCTGGGGTCACACCCAGCAATGGCAGGGCCCTGGTGTCCACATCCGAGCTGTCCTCATGCACTCCTGTCATGGTTTAAGCTCAGCCTCATACACTCAGGGCTGTTCAGGGACACGAGTCCTCCCTGTGCACACACAGAGCCCTGCACTGCAGCAGCAGCGTCTCTCTGGCCTCCTGCTGCCACTGCCAGAGGCTGGAGGCACCTCAGCCCTGCGCTGTTGCCGCCCTGCCGCTCACCTGGGGGCCCAGCAGCACAAGGAATGGGAACGGGGACCTTGGCTCGAGGAAGCACATCCCAGTGCTGCATTCAGGTAGGTTCCCAAGGCACATTGCTATCAAAGGGAAGTGACCTCAAGACACTGTAAGACACGTAACTGCCCCCCAGGGGACCCCCAGTGACACCCCAGACCCATAACTGCCCCCCAAGGGACCCTCCTGTAACCCCCGGGACCCATAACTGCCCCCAAGTGACACCCCGGACCCATAACTGCCCCGCAAGTGACCACCCCATAACTCCCCAGACCCATAACTGCCTCCCAAGTCACCCCCCAGACCCATAACTGACCTGCAAGTGACCCCCCCATAACTCCCCAGACCCATAACTGCCCCTCAAGGGGTAACCCAGTGACCCCCCATACCCATAGCTGCCCCCCGAGGGATCCCCCCTGTAACCCCCCAGACCCGTAACTGCACCCCAAGTGACCTTCCAGACCTACAACTGCCCCCTAGGTTACTGCCAAGTGATCACCCAGACCCACAGCTGCCCCCAGGTGAACCCCCAGTCACTCCCCAGGCCCACAGCTGTCCCCCCAGTTACCACCCAGACCCACACCTATGCCTCAAGAGACCCCCGTCAGACCTACAACTGCCCCCCACGTTACCTGAAAGAGACCACTCAGATCATACTGCTCAGGCACTGGATTTGCAGCTGCTTTGCTGTGTTAGGAAATCGCAATGACTTTTGCCTAGCCAGAAGGATGGGTTTGTTTAGTTTGCCTCTTGGATCAGTCTGGAGTCAAGATCCTCGCCTCTTTGTATGCAGAGACAGAGCTTTGCACTCTGCAGCAGTGAGGATGCTGGGGAGGGGACGTGGTAAAAGGCAGATGCTCCATCCTGAACAGACTTAATGCCTTGTACACATAAACGTAATGAAACAGAAATGGAATCGTAGGAAGCACTCTAAGACACTCAGGTTCATCCCACAAGAAGGCTTCTTGTGCAAGCCCGGCTCAGAATAAATCTGACCTCCAGCCTTTAAGTGCTGCTTCCAGAAGAAACGGGAAAATGGTCAAGAAGGTTTTTAGAATTACTTCTTTTACTCATCTCGAGTGGAGCAAAAGACCCAGATTGTTGCTGAGATGTTCAAACCAACTGAACCTATCAGCTGTGTAACAGAAAGAGGTGCAGGGACACAGGGCTATGAAAAAAAATGTTGTGCTTTGGTTTGACTAACCCTAGGGTGATTGATGGAAGAATCCTCAGTGTCTGTATTTCAGGCAGCGTGCTTGCACCAGTCACACAGTGTTTATGATGAAGATTTCCTGTGCCACACGCCTGACAAATTACTTTGCCCTTTGAAACAGAGACAGAATATGTTTCACATGGTATCTGCAAACTATCATCAACAGTAATAAGAAGAGGACTTGATCTTAGAAAGTGCTGTGCTTATTCATCCCTGCAGATAGAAGAGATCATTCCAGTCTGTGCTGGGGGCTCCAGGTTTTAGTTAGGCCATAGTGCCTGCCCATCACAAATCCATGGATCTGGGTGACAATTCATTTTCAACTTACAATCAACCCAGGGAAGCAGGGAAATGAGGACCTGTTTAAGAAACTGGCAGCAGATGTCTGCATTCAAGACATGGTGCCATCTGAAGAAAAAGCCACATCACATCATGTCATTAAGACTGTCAAGAGGTTTTCAGTATTTTCCTGGTTAGGGTCTGCAGCAGCAAAGTCACTAGAAACACAGCAGCTGATAGCCACAGCTGCTGGTACTAATCCTTACAGACCAAAGGCTACGGAGAAGATACGAAGACAACTGGAGTGACTACCGACAACTAAACCTGGGCCAGAATGGCACTAAGTTAGCTTTCAGTAAAATTAAAAAGCTGCTATGAATTGTAGGTGTTGAAATCCTCCTGATTATGAACCCAGCCTAAGGGGGTGGTGAATATCCTGTCATCACTTGAAGCTACAGCGTTGCCCCAGAGAAGACATCTTTCTGAGGGTACCTGTGGAAAAATGACACCACTGCCATGTTAGAGCAGGTTATTATCTCTTGGGCTGAGCTTAGAGACAACAGTTAAGAGGCATCACTGTAAAAACTTGCTGCTCTTACATATATGCCCACACCTGCCACCGTTTAGGGTCTCGGGTGTGATGGATCTTTCACAGCTATGACACAAGCAGTAGTTACCAGCTAACTGCCCTAGTTAGCACTGGAACAAGATGCATATGCAGGTCCTGAGGATGCAGTGGTTGTTGTTGCAGGATGAAGAGGAACCTGAATTTGGTCATGTTTCCTGACACTGGTGAAAAAACCACAATTTACTTTTCCATTCTTACCCTTACTAACATATCTGGCACTCGAAGGAATCTATGGCTCATTTTGCCCATCATCTAACAATTACATGCAGTGCTAAAGGTATTGAACAAAACCCACAGAATCCCACAGAGGATGGGGCAGCCACAGCTCCTCTGGGCACCCTGTGCCAGCGCCTCAGCACCCTCACAGGGAAGACCTTCTGCCTAAGAGCTCAGCTCAGTCTCCCCTCTGGCAGGTTAAAGCCATTCCCCTTGGCCTGTCCCTACAGGCCCTTGTCCAAAGCCCCTCTCCAGGTTTCCTGGAGACCCTTTAGGCTCTGGAGTTGCTCTAAGGTCTCCCCTTAAGGAGCCTTCTCTTCTCCAGGCTGAACAAGCCCAGCTCTCTCAGCCTTGGATGTTTATCTCCTGGGCTGTGGGTGAAGGCCAATGATCCACAGAGGACGTGGATGGGAAATTCATCAAATATACTCTACTTACACACACTGGTTTTTGTAGTCAAAGCAAAATGCAACGGTTTAAGAGCTTGATCTTGGAAGCAATCAAGACTGCTGCCATGTATGAAACAACTCACATGTCAGTAATGTTGTTTGGCTGCATCAAATTAAGTGCAGGTAGAGTTGGTGTATTTAAACATCTTGGTTAATTCTCTAAGTTCCTTACTGAAATGCACCCTCATGAAAATCGTCATGAAACGCAAACAAAAGTCTGGAGGCTCAAAGTTTCACATGAACGCATAAGAGAAGTTTTCACCTGGATTCAAAGCTCTTATTCAGACCTGATTTCATTTCTACAAGAGTATTCCTGCCTACTTCATGCTTCTCCTTCCCTGGAAGAGGGATTCCAAGTGGGCTCCAGCCCTGCCTGCACTTCCCCTGCTGGGTCAGGCCCCGCTTCCCGTGCGCTCCTGGCCCAGCCCAGCCCACCTCACCCCACTGCACCCCTGCTGTGCCCCCTGCCCACCCCGCTCCACCCCGCCCCACAGCCCTGACCCCCCCACTGCATCCCTGCTCCCGACCCCCTGCCCCCCGGCTCCAGCCCAGCCCAGCCCCTGCCCTTCCCACTCAATCCCTGCCACAGCCCCGCTCACCCCACTCCTGCCCGCCTCAATCCCGCCCCGATCCCAGCTCCATCCCGCCCCGATCCCGGCTCCATCCCGGCTCCATCCCGCCCTCTCCTCTCCACATCCCTCCACCCCCACAGGTTACCACAGACGCCGCGCGCCTGCCCCCTTCCCGCCCTCCCCTCCGTGGCGCCGCCTCTGACATCATCCCCCCGCGCCGCCCGGTGTCATGGCGGCCGTGCAGGCGGAGGGGAAGCCGGGGCCGGTTTCCTGCCGAGAAACCCCAAGTGCTGGAGCTCACCCGCGTCTGCCCCGGGAGCAGGGTCAGGCCCCACAGCTCTGCTCCTGCCAGCGCTGCCGAGCCCTGCACTCACTTGATGGTGCCATCAGAGCGCCCCACACACTGCAGCACGGGCTGGGCCATTGCTCTGGCTCCGGCAGAGGCACAAGTGCCTTTGGAAGGTGCCAGCGAACAACAAGAGCTGAGAAGCAGCTGCAGAAGGGCTCTGCTGTGGGGCTGAAAGCCAAGGGTGGTGCCGGGGAAAGGAGAGACTGCAGAGCCTCAGCCCTTGGGCTTCCTTCAGAGGAGGTGGCGGTGCTGCCCTTGATCCTGGCTGTTCTCCGGGCCTCACCTGCCCTCAGCGGTCTCCAGTGGCCTCTGGCGAGGCCAGCAGCAGAGACAGGATGTTCTGCACAAATGTCTGCACCTGCTCCTGGGCCTGACTCAGTGCTGAGAGCTCTTCTGCAGCCAAATGCAGATCGTACTTTACAGTCAGACAGTCACAGCGTGGTGTGGGGTGGAAGGGACCTTAAATCCCCATAGGGATTCAGATCATCCCACAGGCAGAGCATCCCATAGGTGTTCAGAGCATCCCCCAAGCAGGGCATCCCACAAGGATTCACAGCATCCCAGAAGCAGACCATCACATAGGGGTTCCAAGCATCCCAAAAGCAGAGCATCCCATAGGGATTCAGAGCATTCCACAGGCAGAGTATCCCATAGGGATTCAGATCATCCCATGAGCAGATCATCCCATAACGGTTCAGGGCATCCCATAGAGCTCCAGAGCATGCCAGAGGGATTCACAGCATCCCACAAGCAGATCATCCCACAGGGGTTCAGAACATCCCATAGAGCTCCAGAGCATGCCAGAGGGATTCACAGCATCCCACAAGCAGAGCATGCCATAGGGATTCAGAGCATCCCACAGGGCTCCAGAGCATCCCACAAAGCAGAGCACCCCACAGAGATTCACAGCATCCCACAACCACAGCATCATACAGAGCTCCAGAGCATCCCACAGGGATTCAGATCACCCCACGCGCATCAGAACGCCCCCATCTCCCCATGGAACCCCCCATCGACCCCCCCCCGACCCGCCCCCCTCCCCATGGACCTCACCCCATGGAACCTGCCTCTCTATGACATCAGCCCCAGCTCCAAGGGACCTGCATCCAGCACCCGTATCCCTGGGGCAGTTGCGCTTTGGGTGCAGTGGTGCTTGCAGCTCCTTGGTTGCAGCTCCTTGGAAGCAGCTCCTTGGTGTCACTCTTAGCGGTGGTGGCAGCGATGGCTTTGCTCCTTGTCATCATCCTGCTGGCCTCGGCCTGGCTGGTGCAAGGCTCCTGGGACAGCTGTGGGTGAGTGGCTCCAGGCTCCGGGGCTCCTGGTATTCCATAGGGAGATGCTGCCGCTCCCAGCCACGGTCACACCAATGGGGAGGTGGGATGTGGGGAGCCCCACTTGCTTGCCATCACCCCATGTGGTGGCACAGCCCAGCTATGGGTCACCCCATAGGGTCCTTTGTCCTGCAGCACCCTATGAGGCAGGATGATGCTCATCTCTGGGACACCCCATAGGGTCCCTTGTCCCTGCAGCACCCAATGGGGCACGACAATGCTCGCCCTGCATCCCTAACCATCAAGTGTTGGGCTTCTGCTTCCAGAGGGACCTGCGGTACCCGTCCCATGGCTGATTCTTATGGGATGTCGCGCATTGTCGGAGGCATGGATGCGCACCAGGGCGCCTGGCCATGGATTGTCAGCATCCAGTTCCCCACAGCCACCGGATTCTCGCACATCTGCGGGGGGTCCCTCATCACCCCTCAATGGGTCCTCACGGCCGCTCACTGCTTCGTCGGGCAAAAGTAAGGGGGAGAAGGGATTCCAGCCGTAGGGAATAGCCAAGGAGCAGCTCCCATCCCGTCCCGTTCCCCATCCTGGATGCACTGGGAAGAGCGCTCAGGAGAAGGCTGATTCCAGCTTGACAGCCCTTGAGCCTAAGGCACGCTGGCGCAGTGCTTTCCTTTGGGAAGCAGCAGGAATGTGGCTCCTTCCCATCCCTCTTCTCCATAAAATGGATTAGAATAGATTAAAATGGAATGTTATGGAATGAGATGGAATGGAATGCAATAGAATGCAATGGTTATGGATCATGGAGTGGTGTGGGTTGGAAAGGAGCTTGAGATCATCCATTTCCAACCCCTTGCCATGGGCAGGGATGCCTTCCATAGAGCTGCTTGCTCCAAGCTGGCCTGCAGCACTGCCAGGGATGGAGATCCAAACCTTCTCCATCCATGCCATCCCAGTGCCCCAGCACCCTCTTAGGGAATCCCTTCCTTATCTCCAGCCTGCAATTCCCTGTGGGAACCCATCAGCCCTTGTCCTATGGCTCCAATCCCTGCTCTTCCACTCCCTCCCAGCTTCACCAAGGATTGGTTCGTGATGGTCGGAATCACGGACCTGGCTTGGGCCAATGCCGAGACCCAGAAGCGTTGGATACGGCAGGTCGTGGTCCATGAATATTACACGGGCATCTCCGGCGGCTTTGACATTGCCTTGGTGGAGCTGGACCAGCCAGTGCAGTGCGGGTACCACGTGCAGCTGGCCTGCATACCCGATGCGACGCTCAGGTTATCCCAGCTCTCCGAGTGCTTCATCAGCGGATGGGGCGCAAGGGAGGCCAGAAGTGAGTGCCCGATGGCCCCGTTGGCCTTGGAATGCTGGGCCATGGATTCATGGAATGGGATGGAAGGGAGGGTAAAGCTCATCCAGGTCTATTGGAGATTGCTCCAACTGGGGATGGAGCATCCCAGCCTTCTCCATCCAGCCCTTCCCAGTGTCCCACCACTTCCTTCTCTCCAGCCTGAGCATCCCTGGTTGAGTTGGAATCCATCACCCCTTGTCCCATCGCTGAAGGTCCCTCCATGTCCTCCTTTTGTTGAGGATACAGAGCAAAGGGGATGCAGCCCAGGACATGGGGGGATGTTGATGGCTCCCATTGAGCTTCTCAGCCCCCAATACCCCCAAAGCCAGTCCTTGTGCCCCCAGTCCTGACCCCCTTTGTGTCCCCACAGCGGGGGCATCGTCCCCATCAGCCCTGCAGGAGGCCAAGGTCCGCCTCATCGATGTCAAGCTCTGCAACAGCAGCCAATGGTACCGAGGGGCCATCAAGAGACACAACCTCTGTGCTGGGTACCCGCAGGGTGGCATCGACACCTGCCAGGTAGGGATGTGCCACTGGGGCTCCCTTCTCCTCTCCCATCTGCATGGCCCTGCTCTGCATCCCCCCTTATCCTAACTTCGGAAGCGCATCCGCCTCCTGATCCATCATCCCTGCGCGGAGACCATGGAGGTTGGAGCTTTAAGAGCATTGAGATTCCACCACTAAACCATGTCATGAGCATGGATTCATGGAATGGGTTAGGTTGGGAAGGAGTTTAAAGCATCCAGTTCGAAGCTAGGGACAGGGACGCCTTCCATTAGACCAGGTTCCTCCAAGCCCCATCCATCCTTCTCCATCCAACCCATGCCGGTGTCCCACCACCCTCATAGGAAACAACTCCTTATCTCCAACCCAAACTCCCCTGTTCCGGTTGGAACCCGTCACCCCTCGTCCTATGGCTCCAATCCATGCTGAAGGACCCTCTCCCCACCCAAATGATGAAGGAGAGCCCTTCCATCCCCATAGGGTGACAGTGGTGGTCCCCTCCGACATTGCCATGGCCACCCATCCCCATCCTCATCCTCTCTCCTTCTCCTCCACAGGGTGACAGTGGCGGTCCCCTCTGCTGTTCCCATGTCGACCCATCCCCATCCTCATCCTCTCTGTTTCTCCTCCATAGGGTGACAGCGGTGGTCCCCTCATGTGCCGGGACAAGCGTGCCAACTTCTTCTGGGTTGTGGGGCTGACGAGCTGGGGCCGTGGCTGTGCCAGGGCCAACCATCCGGGGGTCTACACCTCAACGCAGCACTTCCATGAGTGGATCCTCTACCAGCTGGGGATGTTCCGCTCCGCGGGAGCCTCTGCCACGCCCCCGACATGGAGCCACCAGCACGTCTCCCATACTCCCATCCAGGAGACAATGCCGGCGCCCACGGCCTCCAGCATCAGTGGCTTCTGCTCCTTCCCAGTTCGGGTGCTGGTGGAATTCACCACTCGGGTGCGGGAGTTACTGCAGGCTCTAGGGGGGAAGAAGACTTGAGGAGCGGCATCGCTTGCAGTTGTCTCGAACTTCGATAAAGTTGCCTTGTTTTCCCATAGAGAGGATGCTTTGCACGCCCACGTCTTCTTCTGGTCCATGGGGATGGATGGGGATGAGGGATGGAGGGCAGGGAACAGTGTGAAGCAGGAGCTGGGAATCAGGGAATCAGCCAGGTTCGGAAAGACCTTCAGGAGCATCAAGTCCAATCATTGCCCTACCATTAAGCCATGGCATGAAGAAGGAGGGGGGACAGCTTCCATTAGACCACATTGCTCCAAGCCCCATCCATCATCCTTCTCCATCCAACCCATCCCAGTGTCCCAGCACCCTCACTTCCTTATCTCTAACCTGAACTTCCCTGTTGTGGAGGATTGGCTTGTCAAAAAAGGTCAAAAGGTTACGTTCCCATCAACGAGCTGAAACAAGACATCTGTGTAGAACATGGTGCAAACCTCTCACGCCAGATAATGAGGAAATGAAGGACACCGGCAAACAGCAACATACTATGACCAATCACAGCCAAGGCCACTAAGTGATAAGTGCATGAGAAGGAGGATGGTGGGGGTGTGCACAGTGTAGCTGCAAAAGTATAGAGCTTACACAATGCCTTATTTGTGCCAGAACCAATCAAGTGCCTGGTATTTGCATATTCACTGTTATATTAACCGAAGGTAGAAGCCCAATAAACGAAGCTTGCTGGTAACTCATATTGAGTCGTCCAAGTCTTCCTTTCACGACACCCTGTTGTAGTTGGAACCCATCTCCCCTTGTCCTATGGCTCCAATCCATGCTGAAGGCTCCTCTCCACGCCCAAATGATGAAGGAGAACCCAGCCTTCCATGCTTCTGTTTCATCCCTGCATCCAGCTGGAGCATCCTGCTTCCAGGCTTGGGATCTTCACTTAGGACCTAACAAGCTTCAAGGCTGTATCCATCTGTCCTGGGTTCAGCAGTCGCAGTCATTTTTCTCCTTCTTAGTAGCTAGTGCAGTGCTGTGTTTTCATTTTTTGGCCTGGGAACAGTGCTGATAACGCCGATGTTTTCAGCTGCTGCTCAAATGTTTGGTCTGCCCAAGGACTTTGTGAGCCTCCTGCTCTGCCAGGGAGGAGGGGAAGCTGGGAGGAAGCAGAGACAGGACACCTGACCTAAGCTGACCAAAGAGGTGTTCCATACCACAGCACGTCATGGGCAGGATTCAATGCGGAGTTACCCGGAAGGGCAGGGACTGCAAGGTTGGACGAGTATCGGTGGGTGCTCAGCTGGGGGGAGTGGGGCGAGTTATTGGTCGGCTGGTGTTGAGGTGTTGTATTCTTTCCTCTTGTTATTTCCTTCATCATTATTATTATTGGTGGTAGCAGTAGTGATTTGTGTTATACCTTAGATACTAAACTGTTCTTATCTCAACCCGTGGGGGTTGCATTCTTTTCGATTCTCCTTTCTGTCCCTCTGGGAGCAGGGGGAGGGCAAGAAGTAGGGGGAGTGAGAGAGCGACTGTATGATTTATGGGTGACTTTGTTTAAACCACATGTGTGATCATTTTGTGGAGTAGCCTGCCTGTCAGCAGAACACTTGCGTACCCAGCAACCTCCCTGGCACTCTTACAGACACCAGGTCCTGCTGCATTCCCCAAGGTGGAACTGGACGTCTGCAATAAAGGAGCTCCCATGTACAGGATGGAACCAAAAGCAGCCTTGGAGGAGACAAAACAGGGAAGCCAGGGTCAGCAGACTACCTCCCAGGAAAGGTAAGGCAGCCTGCCCATGTCTCCTCCTCTGCTTTGCAACTACCAGCCTTTGAGCCTCCCTGCTTTCTGTTGGGGCTTCTGAGAACACACGACCACCTTAGCGCAGTGACCAGCCACAGAACAGCAGGCCTGCTCTCCTGCCTTGGCCCAAAGCTGAGCAGAGGGAGGCCAAGGAGCACATCTTTGCCTCTCCACTAGCTCAGCTATTGAAAGCTGACACTTGCTCACACATGACGAGCTGTTGGGAAGGCATAAGCAGACCCTGGATCAGACCTTTCTCGTGCACTGGGGATCAGGGGGCAGAGTAGGGGTATCCAGCAATGTCTGGCTGTGACTAGAAGGGTTCTAGACTTGGAACCAATTCCAGTGCCAGCTCAGCTCCAGCCATGAGCTTGCCCTGCCACATGGAGTGGGCATGTCACTCCAGTTTCCATCAGAGACTAGATTTTTCCTTTGAGTGGCCTTCTAAAACCCCTTGAAGGATGTATTTTATCTGCCCCTTAGCTCTGTCTATCTTGCTTTTACCTTCCTCCCCAAAAAACGGAGAGATGCCAGTCAGTACTGCGGCAGATCACTAGCAATGTCCTAATAACACCAGAGGTTTCAAACGTGCCACTGGGACCTGGGGACTTTAGCTAAAGGTGCTGTCATGGTTTAGGACAGCTGGTAGCTCAGAAGCACACAGCCGCTCACTCACTCTCCTTCCTATTCCCCCCCTTGGCTCTCGGAGGAAAGGGGAGGAGAATGGAAAGAATGTAACTCCCATGGGTTGAGATAAGAACAGTCCAGTAGCTAAGGTATAACACAAAACCACTACTGCTGCCACCAGTAATAATAATGCTAATGTGAATAACAAGGGGGGAGAATCCAGTTGCTCACCACCCATCAACTGATACCCAACCTGCCCTGAGCAGGGATCTGGGCCTCCCGATGGACTCCTCCCAGTTTCCCCCTGGGGCGGCTGTGGGGTCTCTGTGCCCCCCTGAAGGATAGAGGGATGCGGGCAGGGGAAGGGAAGGGCAGCACAAGAGATGTGACCAAATCGGGGAGTGTCACAGACCGGGTCACAGAGGGCGCCGCTGTGACCCTGCCGCCAAGGGCAGGAAGCACAGGGCGTCCGGTGCAGGCTGGCCCTGGAGCTGGGATAGTCCTTGTGCCAGGAGCTGTCCTGCTGTCGGGAACCTTATCTGCAGCTCTCTTTGTACCCCGTCCGGTTGCACTGGGCTACCTCCATCTGCCATGGCCCTCAGTGCGGAGCGAGGGCACTTGCTGGATCTGACGCTGCATACCTGAAGGGAAATGGACTTGGAGCTGTGCCTCACTGTGCTTCACAGGGGAATGGTTCAGAGAAGTCATCCTTGTGGGGATAAGGGCCTTGTTAATGACCAATGGTAATTAATCAGGGACTGAATTAAAATCAAATGGGAATCCAATGGTGATTTAGCAATAATTAACTTTCAATTCAACTGTTAATTGACAATGATTTGAAGATGATACAAATGATAATTTAGATGATGACTTAGACAATGAGTTTGCCTCCCAATATCTGTTTGATGCCTACAGGAAAGCTGGAGGGGGATTCTTTACAAGGGCATGTAGTGATCAGACAAGTGGGAACGGCTTTAAGTTGCCAAAGGGGGGTGAATAAGATGAGACCTTAGGAGGAAGCTCTTCCCTGTAAGTGTGGTGGGACACTGTCACAGGCTGCCCAGAATGGAATCCATCTGGGACACTGGGTGCCCAGAGGAGCTGTGGCTGCCCCATGGCTGGCCGTGTTCAAGGCCCGGTTGGACACAGGGGCTTGGAGCAAGCTGCTCTAGTGGAAGGTGTCCGTGCCTGTGGCAGGGGTTGGAGCTAGATGAGCTTTAAGGTCCATCCCAACCCAAAGCATTCCATGCTTCTGTGACACCCTCAAGTACCCAGCGCTGCCGGGTGGCAGGAGCTGCCCCTCAGGAGCTGTGCACTAACGTCTCCTTTCTCCTGCAGGCCACACGCTCCCTCCCTGCTGCTCCGCTGACCTCAGGCCGGCGTCAGAGCGACTCGTCTCGGCCATGGGCTGCACCGTGTGCCTGACGGTTCCACCGCTGCAGGGAGGCAGAGCTGTCATCTGGGAATACAAAACTGCCCAGCAGGAGGGAGCCATCCTCACTTATGCTTTTGATGGAGCCAGCACCACCGCTCCCCCTACGAGAGCCACTTGAGGTTCAACAGAACAAACTTCTCGCTGCAGATGGTGCTGCAGTGGGGGGACAACTGGCTCTAGCGCTTCAGGTCCCAGCTGGAGGCCATGGGCTGGCTGCAGCTGCACGTTGTGGGTGAGTGATGAGATAGAAACATTCCTCCTCCACAGCCAGAGAGCTTGAAGGTGCTCTGGGTCCGAGACCTGGGGAACTGTGGCTTTGAACGCTGACAGTCACTCCATGTCTCCCAGAACCACTTTCCAAGGCAAAAACTGTGCACAACTCATCCGTGAAGTTAGATTTTTGCTTGGAGGGTGTTTGGTGGGGATAAATTCAGTCTGGGTGCAGACACTGTGGATTCTCTTCTGCAGAGATGCAGCAAATGTGGTGCTGCCCATGATGCTGGCAAGCATTGCCGTGGGCTCGCTGGCAGGTGAGTGCTAGGCCTGGTTCTTGCCCTGGCTTTTTGGCCACTGCAGTGGGTGCTGCATGCGAGGAGGGATGTGGGAAGAGGCTCTGTGCTGGCTGAGGTGACACGGTCATGCTGGGACCTGTGTTTCCCCCGGGAGCCCTGTGGCAGGGACTGGGGCTTTGCCACTGCTGTCCTTGCAAAGCAGGTCATCCCCTATCCAAGGAGGTTGTGTTATTCTCTGCTCCTTTCCAACTTCTGCCTAGGACAGCCCTTAGCTGCAGCCCAGCAGTGCTACTCTGCCTCTCTTTTGCTGCAGGGACTCGGTCCAACGTTTCCTGTATTCCAGACTGGGAAATGCTCTGTGTGCTCTGGGAAAGCCCTTTCAATCCTCCTTTCGAGGTCATCCTCTCCTCAACATGCTACAGATTCCTGAATCCTAGAATCCCAGACTGGCTTGAGCTGGAAGGGACCTTAAAGCTCACCAGTTCCAACCCTTGCCACGGGCGGGGACACCTTCCACTAGAGCAGGTTGCTGCAAGTCCCTGTATCCAACCTGGCCTTGGACACTGGCAGGGATGGGGCAGCTACAGCTTCCTAGGGCACCCTGTGAGGGCTGGGGCATCCCCGTCACCACAGGGCACACAGGGAGGGTGTTTGAGTCTGTGTTTGAGTCTGCTTTGATTGTCCAGAAGAGTTTGTGAGGGTGTGTTCTGTGACAGCACTGCTGATGCCTTTGGAGCTGTGCCCCCCATGTCCCTCCTGTCCCCTCTCCCTTCTCCTCATGGACTCTCTGTGCCCAAGGCTGCAACCCAGGGGCAGGTTCTCTAGGCTCCTGGCCTCCTCCTCTGCTGCTGGAGCTGAGCCAGAGCCCTCGGCCTTTGCTCGCCCCCCCCATCCCTTGGGTGTTTCTGGGCCCGCAGGAGCGCTGGGACAGAGGGGGCTCTCTCCATGCGGTTCAGTGTCTATGAAAGAGGCGACTTGAACATGAAAGTGCTTTTTGTTCCGTCAGGGCCAGTGTGAATAGGTCACAGGAAGAGCCATGCTCAGCAAAAGCCCATTCTACTATGAGAGGGTGGTGGGGGTGTACAGGCCCAACTGACTGTATGGTTTTAATTCCTGTATTAGGTAGTTCCTGCTTCCTCATGCTCTAGATTCCATTCCCATGGTTTTCCCTTTCGTAACAGTGAGTACAGTGGGCAAGCAATGATAGAGAATCCAGGGCCATGTTCCCTCCAGTGTCCTGGAGGACCCCACAAGCTGTTGTAATTCCTTCCTAGACTGGGGCATCTGCCCTTGTTTTGTTTTTCTGAAGGTGTCTGCAGCAATCACTGCGCTGCTGCTATCCACCAAGTACCCCCCGATTTGACTGGTTTCTGCTTGGTTTCTGACATTCTTTAGGTGGAACTTCAACTTCTGCACCACGGGGTGCTCGCCACGCTGTGGTTGCTGTAGTTCTTCGGGGCAATCTCCTCTGATTAAGACATCATCTATATATTGGTACATTTTCGCCTTCTGAGGAAGTGAGAGTTTTGTGGTGTTCATGGGAGGGAGCTGAGTCCCCTTCCAGTTCCCTGAATCCCTTCCTTCAGCAGGGGTAAAGGAGCTCCCAGCCTGTCCTGGCCTGCCTGTACTGTTTGATGAGGGGACAAGAAAAAGGCTGCCCACAGCTGTTGATGTGTCACCTTCCCTGGAGGTATTTAAAAGCCATGTAGATTTGGGACTTGTGGACATGGCTTAGTGCTGGACTTGAGAGTGGTTAACGCTTGGACTCGATCTTAAGGGTCTTTTCCAACATAAATGCTCTGTGTGCTCTGGGAAAGCCCGAGAGTCCCCTTTCAATCCTCCTTTCAAGGTCATCATGATTCTACAAAATCTTGATTTTTAGATCAAACTCTGTCTCTCAGCTGAGAAATGACACTGCAGGAAGGCAGTGTGTCCCCCAGCTGAGGGATGGAACATCGCTGCTTTTTAAGGCATGAATGCATGATTACAATTCTTAGTGAAAAGCAGAAAAGATTTATTAATTATGCTGGCACCTATTGGATAAGCTTTTCTGAATGAGATCTATACTCCCTGCTGAAGGGTGAAACCTAGACAGATAAGAAAAAGGCAGTAATGAGCGTAGGTTGGCCCAGTTCCAGAGCTAGGTAACACAGCCGAAACACAGTAAAACAAAACTACCAGCTTAACCTCACAGTAATGCTAGCAGTATTAGAGAGTCTTCAGCAGAGGTGCACTGACACTGAGGAGGTTACTGAATTTTAATTTCTTTTTTTAATCAAATGTATCTAGAGTCATCATCCCTGAATAGCAAAACATATCAATTGCCAACCAGAAGATCATGCACAAAAGACAAAAGGTCACGCTCCTCAAAGTCTGAGAGGCTTTATGCATGCTCGTGCCACATTCTTCAATCTTCAAAGGGGGTCATTCATATCAATTCAGTAAAGACAGTAACGTGTGAATCTGATGCTACTCTGACCCCTCTTCCACCTTCAAAAGCAACTCTAAAAGCTTAATCAGTAAAACTGAAGCAAAAAGGCACCTCCACTCCTGCCAAACAGACAGCCTGTGCCTGAACTCAATTTTCAAATCAGAGGCATCGCTGTATGTTAGCCACTTTAATCGATTCAAGTTTATTTTCAGAATATACATCTACTTCAGTGAACTGCAAAGCACAAACAGAATAAAAATGCTGACAGAGACAGCAGCCTGTAGGTGATACAGACAACTGAAAAAACAAACTTAACAGATTATAAGAATAACTTTATTTTCATAGCAGATGAAGGGGTTTTCCTTCATAATTTGCCATAACAGGAAGAACAATAATGCTTGTAAAACTACTAATCCAGAAATCCATCCTATTTGTCCATCATATTTGAAAAATCGTGGCAGTCGGGTGAAGTTCCCGACAAGTGGAAAAAGGGTAATATAACCCCATTTTCAAGAAGGTATCGCTACGTCTGGGCGTGAGGCGCAGAACTCCTATTGGCGGGGGGGTTGAGCTTAATTTGTGTTTGAAGGCGGCTTGCGGGCAGCGCAAAGGTAAGCACAGGGCACATGGGGAAGGACGGATGGACACTGCAGCTCTCCTGGCTCTGCCCTGAGCTACAAAGAGCTGAGAACTTCTCCCTGCCTAGATACTCTTCAGGTTTTCGGTCATACAAAGAATGGTTTACGCCCCAAATAAAAACCCTCAGCAGTGATATGCCAGTAAATAAATAACACAGTCAAAATGATTCTGAGGCCCTGTTGAGCCTGTCTTGTGCTGCCCAGACTCATCCGAGTCATGAGTGCCAGTACTGAACTTTACAGACAAGTTGGATTTCATCTGACGTCCCTTCTGAACATCAGAGCTGGGCAAAGCACTGCTTCAGAGCAAAGCTGACGCCAAGGCAGCACATGGGCAGAGGTCCTGCTCCTCACAGCACACTCAGCCAGCACAAACCAGAGAAAGGAAATGCATTTCAGCTGGGGGGATTTCTATGAGAAATGCAGTGGATTTGCTTGGAGGAGCCTGTCATAATTCTTCCCTGCCCTTTCCTTCTTTGAACAGGCTCCATGCCCACAGGCAGCACATGTCAATGGCAGCTCCATCACCCAGTTCCTCCTCCTGCCATTTGCAGACACCCAGATGCCAGCTCTGCAGCTTCTGGCTGCCCCTGGGCACCTCCCTGGCTGCGCTCCTGGGCAACGGCCTCATCATTGAGACAAGGAGGCAGGAAAGCACAAAATGGAATCGGTTCTAAGTAATGTGAAGTTTGATGGCTTTGTAATGGAAAGTAACTGCGGTGCTCGGAGGCAGTTGACATAGTTGTAGGTCCTTAGGAGCTTAGTACAAAAAGTGTAAGAAAAGCAGAATAGAGAAACAGGACCTGGGGGTGGGGAGTATCCGGGACTAGCAGATGTCCGGGATGGGCACAGTTAAACTAAGTGGTAAATAGAAGGACAGGGTAATTGCTATGTTTGTGGTGTTAATGAACCCATGAAACACTTACTGGGGAGCAATATGGTGATACCCTTTAGGAGGACCTATCCCCCGTGTGTCTCCCAGTGCGGCAATAAAGAATAGCTGCTTGCCAACTTCAACTTTGTTGGCGAGTTTGTTCCTGGAGTTTTCTCCGAATCAACCCCCAATGACTCCGCAAACCCCCAACTGCCCCCCAAGTGACCCCTAAGTGACTTCCCAGACCCACAACTGCCCCAAAGTGACCCCAAGTGACACCCCAGACCAACAACTGTCCCCTCAAATGACCCCCGAGTGACTCCACAGACCCACAACTGCCCCCAAAGTGACCCAAATCTGCCCTGCAAGTGACACCCATAGAGCCAGAACGCCCCCGAGTGACACCCTGCACCCACAACTGCCCCCAGTGACTCCCCAGTCACCCCCAGACCCTGAACTGCCCCCAAGAGAACCCCAGTGACCCACACACCCACAACTGCCCCCAAAGTGTCTTGCCCAGGAGCACAACTGCCGCCAAATTCCCCCAAGTGAACTCCCCAAACCCATAACTACACCCCCAAATGACCCCGTGCCCCACATCTGCCCCCCAAGTGGCTCTGATGTGAACACCCAGACCCACAACTGCCCCACCAAGTGACCCCCCAGACCCACAATGCCTCACAAGTGACTCCCACGTGACCACCCAAACCCACAACTGCCCCCCAAGCGAACCCCCATACCCACAACTGCCTCCCATGTGACCCCCCCCAGATCCACAACTACTCTCCAGGTGACCCCTGAGTGACTCTCCAGACCCACAACTGCACACCCAGTGATACCCCAGACCCATAACTGCCCCCCAGGTGACTCTGGAGTGACTCCCAAGACACACAACTGGCCCACAAATGACCCCCCAGTGACCCTGCAGACCCACAAGTGCCCCCAAATGAACCTCCACACCCACAACTGCCCCCCAAGTAACGCCCAAGTAAAGCCCCACACCACAACTGCCCCCTAAGTGACCCCCAAGTGAAGCCCACGTTACCCCCAGATACAGAACTGCCTGACAAGAAACTCCCATGTGACTCCCCCAGACCCACAACTGCCCCCCAAGTTGGGGGTCAGAGAATTCTGGCATCCCAGAGGCACGGATGGCTTGGGGGGAGCAAACTTTCCCGGCTGGTTCCATTTCACCCTGATCAGCGCCAGCAGGAACATTCCAAAAGCCTTTTTCTCCTTCTTGTTGCGAGCCCTGCTCTGTGGGGCTCTCGGAGCCATGGCAGTGCAGCACGGTGCTTCCTCACTGTGCTTACCGAATGACCTCAGTGCTTGTGCAGGCTCGCAAGGTCCTAGTGCCCAGGTAGCAGTTGGTATGTCCTTGCTTCTGCTCCGCTCCAGTCTCACTCCACGCTGGGCGCCACTCTGCTGTCTTGAAGGCTGGCATCCTTGCTCTTACTTACTGTCTCCTTAGCTCTTATCAGTCCCATGATGTTCCTTCCCTCATCAGCCAAACGCTCCTTTCTCTCTACACGTTAGTCAGAACAGTATGGCCAATTCTACTATGCTAGAGGCACACACATTATTGTTAGCTTAAGGTTCCAACACAGTGACCACAGGGACGCGCTGGGGACACGGGGACATGGTGACCATAAGGACATGGTGGGTCACATGGGAACCATGGGGACACAGACATCACAATGACCATGGGGACACAGGGACCACAGGGGTGGCTGATTGTGGAACACCCCATGTTCAGGTGTGCGAGGCCACGGAACCCCACGGAACCCTTCAGCGGAGGCACCGTGAGACGACAGCTGCCCCACGGAACGCAAGCTACCGGTGAAAGAGGCAAGAGCAGCTCCTCTGGTGGTTCCCGTCTCGGTATATGGGTGCCTGGGCAGGCAGCTGGGCTGCTGTGACACACTGGGAGTGACATCACCTGCCACACACTGTGTCATCACCGCTCCCGCCGCTTATATTGCATGCAGCGACTACCCATGGCAGTCACTGTGGGGAGACAACAGAGAACTCACCAGAGCAGCACCTGCAGCATCATGGGGCAGCAGCCAAGAGGAGGGACCTTCTGCACCCGCAGCGCCAGCATCACCCAGGTGCATCAACCCTGCACGATGGTCCAAGGATTCGTGGGGAGCTTCCAGCCTCTGCCTGGGAGTCCCTGTTCCAGAGGCACCCACAGTTCCTCTGCTTGCTGCAGCCCTGGCTTGTCTTGGGAACTGGGGCAGTTCTTTGGTGTGAAGGGTTTCAAGGCTGCCTGGGCAGGCAGCGGGGCTGGTGCTGGCCTCAGGGCTGAGCTCCCATCCCCTGGTCAGGCAGTGGGGCTGGTGCTGGTCTCGAGGTTGAGCTTCCAGCCCCCTGGGTGGTGTTTTGGCTGGGATAGAAATAATTCTCTTCCCTGTAGCTGGTGCAGTGCTGTGTTCTGGCTTTATTCTGGCAATAACGCTTGTAACACACTGTCAGTTGAGTTGTTGCTCGGTAGCACTTACCCTGATCAAGGATTCTTCAGTCTCTCATGCTCTGCAGTGAGGAGGGGCACAAGAAGGCGAGAGGAAGCAGACGGGACACCTGACCCAAACTAGCCAAAGGGGTATTCTATCCCACAGCACATCACAACCAGTATAGAAACTACAGAGTCATCCTGAAGGGATGGCATTGGGTCAGGCTGGGTATGGGACTGCATCAGGGTTTTTGAAAGTCAAAGTTGAAACTTTAAAGTCCTACATTGAAACGCTAAGCTCTGCATTGAAACAAAAAGTTCTCCTTTGAAACGCTAAGTTCTGCATTGAAACGCTAAGTTCTCACTGAAACGCTAAGCTCTGCTTTGAAATGCTAAGTTCTGCATTGAAACGCTGAGTTCTGCATTGAAAAGGTAAGTTGTGCTTTGGAACGATAAGTTCTCCATTGAAAGGCTAAGTTCTGCGTTAAAATGGTAAGTTCTCACTTGAAAAGCTAAGGTCTGCATTGAAAAATGAAGTTCTGCTTTGAAACGATACATTCTTAATTGAAACGTTAAGTGCTGCATTGAAACTCAAAGTAGTGCATTGAAACGTTAAAGTTCTACATTGAAACGCTAAGGTCTGCATTGAAACAATAAGTTCTCTTTTGAAATGCTAAGATCTGCATTGAAACGGTAAGTTCTGCATTGAAACTCAGGTTGTGCATTGAAACGTTAATGTTCTAGATTGAAACACTAAGGACTGCATTGAAACGCTAAGGACTGTATTGAAACAGTAAGTTCTGCATTGAAACAGTAAGTACTGTATTGAAACGCTAACTTCTGCATTATAATGCTGAATTCTGCTTCAAAACGCTACGTTCTGCTTTGAAACGGTAAAGATTTGCATTGAAAGGCGAAGGTATGCATTAAAACGTAATTTCACCATTGAAACGCTAAGTTCTGCATTGAAACTGTAATTTATGCATTGAAGGGCTGAATTCTTTGAAACGCTAAGCTCTGCGTTGATACGCTAAGTTCTGCATTGAAACAGCAAGTTTTCACTTGAAAGGCAAAGCTCTGCATTGAAACACAAAGTTCTGCTTTGAAATGGTACATTCTGCATTGAAACGCTAAGTTCTGCACTGAAAAGATAACATCTGCATTGAAACAGTAAGTTCTGCATTGAAATGCTAAGTGCTGCATTGAAACCCTATTTGGGTTAGGGTTAGGGTTAGGGGGTTAGAGGGTTAGGGGGTTAGGGTTAGGGTTAGGGGGTTATGGGGTTATGGGGTTATGGGGTTATGGGGTTAGGGTTAGGGTTAGGGTTAGGGTTAGGGGTTAGGGTCAGGGTTAGGGTTAGGGTCAGGGTTAGGGTCAGGGTTAGGGGTTAGGGTTAGGGTTAGGGTTAGGGTTAGGGGTTAGGGTTAGGGTTAGAGGTTAGGGTTAGGGTTGGGGTTAGGGTTAGGGGTTAGGGTTAGGGTTAGAGGTTAGGGTTAGGGTTGGGGTTAGGGTTAGGGTTAGGGTTAGGGTTAGGGTTAGGGTTAGGGTTAGGGTTAGGGTAGGGTTAGGGTTAGGGTTAGGGTTAGGGTTAGGGTTAGGGTTAGGGTTAGGGTTAGGGTTAGGGTTAGGGTTAGGGTTAGGGTTAGGGTTAGGGTTAGGGTTAGGGTTAGGGTTAGGGTTAGGGTTAGGGTTTAGGGTTAGGGTTAGGGTTAGGGTTAGGGTTAGGGTTAGGGTTAGGGTTAGGGTTAGGGTTAGGGTTAGGGTTAGGGTTAGGGTTAGGGTTAGGGTTAGGGTTAGGGTTAGGGTTAGGGTTAGGGTTAGGGTTAGGGTTAGGGTTAGGGTTAGGGTTAGGGTTAGGGTTAGGGTTAGGGTTAGGGTTAGGGTTAGGGTTAGGGTTAGGGTTAGGGTTAGGGTTAGGGTTAGGGTTAGGGTTAGGGTTAGGGTTAGGGTTAGGGTTAGGGTTAGGGTTAGGGTTAGGGTTAGGGTTAGGGTTAGGGTTAGGGTTAGGGTTAGGGTTAGGGTTAGGGTTAGGGTTAGGGTTAGGGTTAGGGGTTAGGGTTAGGGTTAGGGTTAGGGTTAGGGTTAGGGTTAGGGTTAGGGTTAGGGTTAGGGTTAGGGTTAGGGTTAGGGTTAGGGTTAGGGTTAGGGTTAGGGTTAGGGTTAGGGTTAGGGTTAGGGTTAGGGTTAGGGTTAGGGTTAGGGTTAGGGTTAGGGTTAGGGTTAGGGTTAGGGTTAGGGTTAGGGTTAGGGTTAGGGTTAGGGTTAGGGTTAGGGTTAGGGTTAGGGTTAGGGTTAGGGTTAGGGTTAGGGTTAGGGTTAGGGTTAGGGTTAGGGTTAGGGTTAGGGTTAGGGTTAGGGTTAGGGTTAGGGTTAGGGTTAGGGTTAGGGTTAGGGTTAGGGTTAGGGTTAGGGTTAGGGTTAGGGTTAGGGTTAGGGTTAGGGTTAGGGTTAGGGTTAGGGTTAGGGTTAGGGTTAGGGTTAGGGTTAGGGTTAGGGTTAGGGTTAGGGTTAGGGTTAGGGTTAGGGTTAGGGTTAGGGTTAGGGTTAGGGTTAGGGTTAGGGTTAGGGTTAGGGTTAGGGTTAGGGTTAGGGTTAGGGTTAGGGTTAGGGTTAGGGTTAGGGTTAGGGTTAGGGTTAGGGTTAGGGTTAGGGTTAGGGTTAGGGTTAGGGTTAGGGTTAGGGTTAGGGTTAGGGTTAGGGTTAGGGTTAGGGTTAGGGTTAGGGTTAGGGTTAGGGTTAGGGTTAGGGTTAGGGTTAGGGTTAGGGTTAGGGTTAGGGTTAGGGTTAGGGTTAGGTTAGGGTTAGGGTTAGGGTTAGGGTTAGGGTTAGGGTTAGGGTTAGGGTTAGGGTTAGGGTTAGGGTTAGGGTTAGGGTTAGGGTTAGGGTTAGGGTTAGGGTTAGGGTTAGGGTTAGGGTTAGGGTTAGGGTTAGGGTTAGGGTTAGGGTTAGGGTTAGGGTTAGGGTTAGGGTTAGGGTTAGGGTTAGGGTTAGGGTTAGGGTTAGGGTTAGGGTTAGGGTTAGGGTTAGGGTTAGGGTTAGGGTTAGGGTTAGGGTTAGGGTTAGGGTTAGGGTTAGGGTTAGGGTTAGGGTTAGGGTTAGGGTTAGGGTTAGGGTTAGGGTTAGGGTTAGGGTTAGGGTTAGGGTTAGGGTTAGGGTTAGGGTTAGGGTTAGGGTTAGGGTTAGGGTTAGGGTTAGGGTTAGGGTTAGGGTTAGGGTTAGGGTTAGGGTTAGGGTTAGGGTTAGGGTTAGGGTTAGGGTTAGGGTTAGGGTTAGGGTTAGGGTTAGGGTTAGGGTTAGGGTTAGGGTTAGGGTTAGGGTTAGGGTTAGGGTTAGGGTTAGGGTTAGGGTTAGGGTTAGGGTTAGGGTTAGGGTTAGGGTTAGGTTAGGGTTAGGGTTAGGGTTAGGGTTAGGGTTAGGGTTAGGGTTAGGGTTAGGGTTAGGGTTAGGGTTAGGGTTAGGGTTAGGGTTAGGGTTAGGGTTAGGGTTAGGGTTAGGGTTAGGGTTAGGGTTAGGGTTAGGGTTAGGGTTAGGGTTAGGGTTAGGGTTAGGGTTAGGGTTAGGGTTAGGGTTAGGGTTAGGGTTAGGGTTAGGGTTAGGGTTAGGGTTAGGGTTAGGGTTAGGGTTAGGGTTAGGGTTAGGGTTAGGGTTAGGGTTAGGGTTAGGGTTAGGGTTAGGGTTAGGGTTAGGGTTAGGGTTAGGGTTAGGGTTAGGGTTAGGGTTAGGGTTAGGGTTAGGGTTAGGGTTAGGGTTAGGGTTAGGGTTAGGGTTAGGGTTAGGGTTAGGGTTAGGGTTAGGGTTAGGGTTAGGGTTAGGGTTAGGGTTAGGGTTAGGGTTAGGGTTAGGGTTAGGGTTAGGGTTAGGGTTAGGGTTAGGGTTAGGGTTAGGGTTAGGGTTAGGGTTAGGGTTAGGGTTAGGGTTAGGGTTAGGGTTAGGGTTAGGGTTAGGGTT